>NC_069499.1:1483922819-1484182819 GCF_027579735.1 Bombina bombina | reverse complement strand
CCATACCTACCAATATTTCAAAATTTGAAAGAGGGACACCCCCGCACTGTTGTCAGTCTGCCGCGGCACACCTGAGGATCTCTCACGGCACACTGGTTGAAAAACACTGCACTAGTGAGAGAAAAAAATCTGGTTAAATAAATAGCTATATACAAACTTTATGCAAGCTACAGTGCAATGAAAAATGCTCTATTAGAGCATTTTCATTTTGGACCATTATGCATTTTCATTTTGGACCATTATGTCCCTTTAAAAGGATACTAAACCCAATTTTTTTTCTTTTATGATTCAGATAGAGCATGCAATTTTAAGAACCTTTCTAATTTACTACTATTATAAATTTGTATTGGTTCCCTTGCTATTTTTATTTGAAAAATCAGTAATGTAAGCATAGAAGCCGGCTCATTTTTGGTTCAGCACCTGGGTAGCCCCTGCTGATTGGTGGCTAAATGTAGCAAACCAATCAGCAAGCGCTACCCAGGTGCTGAACAAAAAAAATGGGCCAGCTCCTAAGCTTACATTCCTGCTTTTTCAAATGAAGATAGCAAGAGAATGAAGAAAAATTGATAATAGGAGTAAATTAGAAAGTTGCTTAAAATTAAATTGGGTTAGTATCCCTTTAAGTAGTTTTAGCCGTAAAAAAGCCAGGACTGCTGAGTATTGATGTATAGGTAATTTGCACAAACCTTAACAGATTTTTATATGTTAAACACAGGCTGAAATAAAAGGAAGCCGCTAAACAATGTAGTCTTTAAATACGTGCACCAATAGTTCTCTTTTTCTTTAACCTGAGGGCTAAGAGACAGAACCTTCAATAGGTCAGGGAAATTCCAACTGCTGTTTATGACTAACTCAGAATTATACATTCATTTATCCTAATGGCTGCTATTTAAAATTATTTTGCACCCCTTGTAATGGTCATATTACCGATTCAACTTTTTAAAGGGAGATGAAACACACTTTTTTTTCTTTTAGGATTCAGATACAACATATACAATTTTAAACATTCCTATTTACTTCTTTTAGCAAATCTGCTTAATTCCCTTGATATCCTTTGCTGAAAGAGCAGCAGTGCACAACTGGGAGCTAGCTGAACACATCTAGTCAGCCAATCACAAGAGACAAATGTGTGTACAGGCACCAATGACCAGCTAGCAACCACTAGTGTAGGATATGTGCATATTCTTTTTTAACAATGAAAATAGAAGTGCATTTAAGAGTGTCTTAAAATAACATGCCCTATCTGAATCACGCAAGTTTAAATTTGACTTTCCTATCCCTTTAATTTATTGTAGCAGGCTAATAATAGGTATCTGTTATGTGGCCTTTTTATTAATTTTTAATAATATTCAGTTTTCATTGTGTGTTTATATATATATATATATATATATATATATAATCAATGTAAATATTTGCATAGGAAATTAGTACATCTAGGCAAGTATCCCCACTTGCTTTTCCCCAGAAATTCTTAATATACAATGTTCCCAATGTACAAGAGAATTGTGGGTAAGATATGAAAATTAGATATGCAAATTCTCTGTTTTTTTGCTTTAAAAATACTGTTTTGGCACAGCGATCCTTTTAAACAGGTTTATGACAGCAAACCCTGACAGCAATTATGACAGCAAATAATCCTGTTTAAAAGGATCGCTGTGTCAAAACAGTATTTTTGAAGCAAGAGAATTTGCATATCTAATTTGCATATCTTACCCACAAATCTCTTGTGTATTGGAAACATTGTATATTAAGAATTTCTGGGGAAAAGCAAGCAGAGATACTTGCCTAGATGTACTAATTTCCTATGCAAATATTTACATTGATTAAAGTTTGAGACATGGAGGATTTTAATTTCAGTTTTTTATCTCCCCCCATATTTTTAATGAATTTTCATATATATATATATCTATCTATATATATATATATATATATATATATATATATATATATATATATATATATATATATATATATATATATATATATGTGTGTGTGTGTGTATATATATATATATATATAGGATATTATAGGATATTATTCGCCCCAATCAACAGAAGTACCGGTGAGACCCCTATAAATTTATACCACAACTTATTAAAACTTAAAAAACGTGAAATAGATCTCATGTTACACGGCAGCTACCTATCTGAGTATTACAGACTTAGCCACATACCCAGGGGATTCAGGGTTAAAAACATCCCCACCATAGGGCGTGATAACCCTGAGTTTAGAAGAAAGTGGTGCCATATCTTAAATAAGTGCTCCCTAGATTTGGTACTCCTAGTAATTGAAGAGGTTACAAACATACTAGCAAAGGTCAAGATAGAAATATCATCATTTGAGGAGGCACATAACACCCCACTCACACTAGACCAGCAGGAAAATTGGCTACTCAAGTTAAACCAACAAATAGAAAAATATAAAACTGACTTAACAGTATTTAAAAACAGAAAACTTGACTCTGTTAATGCAGACTATACTCATGGTAGGGTATACAAATGGTTAACTAACTCCACAGAAGGTAGGAATAGGAGAACCTATAGACCTAGACGAGTACAATTTGCAACAATAGACACGAGTGGGGCTGAATCGTCCGAAACAGATACCAATACCTCACATACAACCTCTAAGTCACCAGGTACATACACACCTCAAACAACACGTGGGGACACATATGTACATAGGGGACACTCCACCCCAGAACGCCATTTTTTAGGGGTAACCACCAGGTCACGGGGAGGAGGAGGAGACAGAGGCCACACATCAGGAGGGCGGGGAGGAAGATACAGGCCAGCACGCCGCAACAGAATGAGGACATAGTAGTCAATCTTAGCGAGCATACACTAACTACGGCAGAAAGACAAGTCCTCAACAAAGGCCTAACATTTGTACCAAGCCATAGCACACCAGAACTAGAACTCAAAATAGATATGTATAAACACAACAGAGTTCTAAAAATTAAGGAATTCTTCCAAGACACCCCCACACGAGAGGCAGAAATGTCTTTATTAAATAAATGCAAAAAGGCAAGTACATTTGAACCGCACAGTAACAGTGCGTCAACTAAGACCTATATAAGGCTCACTACACAGGACCTTGAATCAGAAAGGGTTAGTAAAAAATGGACACATAACTTAACACAAGAAGAAAGGCAAGCCATCAAAACTTTGCAGGATGATCACTCATTGGTCATTCGCCCCGCAGACAAGGGCGGGGCAATTGTCCTTTTGAACTATTCAGACTATAGAGAGGACATCCTGCAACAGTTAGGTGATGTTGAAACATATACCACACTAACAAGAGACCCCACGGGTAAATTTAAGCAGGAGCTTGATCAAGTTCTAACACTTGGATTTCAGCAGGGATATCTCAATGAAAATTTATATGAATTTTGCACCACTAAATATCCGAAAGTCCCGATTTTGTATACCACGCCCAAAATCCATAAAACCATGGAAAGACCACCAGGGCGACCAATTGTGTCAGCGGTACAATCCATGACGCAGCCAGTAGCACAGCTACTTGACATATTACTGCAACCCACAGTGAAAAAAACCATGTCTTATATCGCTGACACAAATGATCTCATACGCAAATTGAGGGATGTTGCTGTGGAGACTGGGGACATCCTGGTAACCCTGGATGTCAACAGTCTCTACACCATCATCCCTCATGACAAAGGACTCGCAGCAGTCAGGAACCATCTTATTGAAGACACAGAATATGAGGGACCCCCAATTGAGTACTTCATGACACTCATGCAATTTTGTCTCACACATAACTATTTCCGCTTTGAGACTCAGTACTACCTGCAGACATCGGGCACGGCGATGGGGTCAAATATGGCCCCATCGTATGCCAATATATATATGTCTGACTTTGAAAAGACATTTCTGTGGAGCAAAGATATAACATCTATAATATTCTATGTAAGATATATAGATGATGTCTTTTTAATTTGGAGGGGAGGACAACACACACTATTAGAATGGTTCCAATACATCAACAACACAGACACACCGGTGCGATTCAAAATAACACACAGTGTAACAGAAATACATTTCTTGGACCTAAATGTGTACATACAAAACGGCACATTAGGCACTACACTGTATTACAAACCCACCAATAGGAACTCCTTACTATGTGCAACTAGCTGTCACCCACCAGCTCTACTCAAAGGGATCATTAAATCACAACTTATGCGAGTAATACGCAACAACACAGATAAAGCCACAGGGGTCTCCCAACTTCAGTATATGAGGGACAAATTCATACAACGGGGATACAAAAAGAATACAATAGATACAATCCTACAGGAAGTACTACCGTACACACAGACAACCCTTATGAACAAAGAAAAAAACAAAGAACCATCTAACAGGCTCATAATGGCAACCACATTTTCACCAAATACCACTGAGGCTGGTAACATCCTAAGGAAACACTGGCCCGTGGTACAGTCGGATCCTAAACTAAGATTTGCTCATAACCTTACACCAATGATTGCATACAGGAGGGGCACGAATCTAAGAGATCTGCTGGTTAAAACAGACCCCAAAAAATGCTATCTAAAAAAAGAAAAGGTTAACATCAAAGGTTCATATAAATGCTTAGGCTGTACCACATGTAATGGCCTAATAGCCACTAAGACCTTCCACCATCCGCACACTAACCGAGTATATCACATCAAACACTCTCTGTCGTGCAATACAACACATGTAATCTACCTACTCTTCTGCCCATGTGCCAGATTTTACATTGGTAAGACCAGTGGGACATTACGCGAAAGAATGGCCAACCATAGGCGGGCGATAAGGGTGGCACTTGATACAGGTAATTCAGATCAACTTGTAGCCAGACATTGCACCCAAAAACAACATCAAGTTTCCAGCATCAGATACATCTTAATTGATCACATCCCCCAGCTGGAGAGAGGAGGGGACCGCAATAAAGCCCTACTCAGAAGAGAGGCAGAATGGATGTACAGACTGGGAACAATATATCCAGGGGGGCTCAATTCAGTACCTGACTTCAAGGCACTGGTATAGGTAGGAGACACAAACAAAGGTACGACGCCCGGATACTGTGTACCATATCAGGGATAGACTGAGACACAGACCCCAAGGGGGGCAGTGCCCTAGTCATTATCCTATGATTAGAGTAAGGGGAGACACGAAAGTGCCTTCCACTACTCTTGGGGTAAGACACAGTATAGGCATGTTACCAGTAAACAACTACTCCCATAACCTAGATAGACAGTAGCCAACTACAACAAAGAGAAAACCACAGAACATGGATATCACCTAAAGTCATAAAAGATGGAACTAAATTACAAATCAAAAGAGGAATGGTAACAAAAGAACATAGATCCGGCGTACAGGACTTTAGGAGAAAAGTGAACCATAGTGGGGACATTCCAAGATCTCCCATATAAGAGACAATCTTAGAAAAACAAACATGAAATATAACCATAGAGGAGAAGACGATAAAAAACAAATATTAAGAGGATAAGTTACATTTTAATGTACAAAATATGTAGATAGCAAAATTAGAATTGGGAAATTATATGTCAGAATCATGTGTGTAAATAATTTAAGTTTTATATAGGCACAATCTGGCTACTAATCTTTGGGCAGACATGATCAAAGATTAGAATGGGCCAATCACGAGTAACTTGACACTCACACCAATGAGAAAGATAAATAAACATGTAAAATGTGGATAATAAGATAATGTAAATAACACACAGTGGGGTAACAACTATACAACAAAGTACAAATACAATGAAAAAGCATACGGGATGCCTTATAAGTAATGCCATACAGATAGTGCAAGACACATAGAAAGTACACAGCCAGCGCTACTGGGTAACCAAGGCAACCGAGATAAACAAAAAAGGTAGATAACGTTAACATAAGTAGATCGTAAATATTCACATAAATATAAATACCCACAAATTGACACAAATAAATCACATAGAACACACAATGAGAGTGGCTAATATAGAGACAAAGCCTGCACATATTAGTTCAAAATATTAATGTAAGGTTTGATATATATTAATGTAGTGGCGAAAAACAAGTGGATCACAAGATCACAAGAATGACACAGGGACATACTGCTTATAGACACTTAATAGATACACAGTAGACATATATTGGATCATGATTAGATAATAATCATAAGTTACACGGATAAGATATACTCTAAACAATAGAGACCGGAAGTCATATGACATTAGGCACTTCCGGGCACAAATCACTGGAACGCATAGTGCGTTCCAAACACGAGTGTTTGGCGGGTTTTCTGGGACACCAAGAGGTACACAGGTTGTTGGCATTAAAAATATTGGTTTGTTTGTATAAATATATGTTGTGTTTCACTAGTGTGTCATGCTGATGACGGGTACAAGCTCCTCGAAAACGTTTCATTAAAAAGAGACTTTTGCTGTTCTCACTTTGAAAAAAAGACCTGAGAGTGCTGTCATTTATATTGGAATTATATATATATATATATATATATATATATATAAATAAAACATAGCACCTAATATACTGTACTATAACATCAGATAGAGGAGATATTAAAAACAACTACTGTGCCACAGCTTTTACCATTTCTATAATATTATTAGCCTGTTTTATGTGTAGCTACAAGACTCTTAGTTGACTAAAGAGAGGCTCAAGTCAAAATCAAATATTCATGATTCAAACAGAGGATTTTAAACAACTTTCCAATTTACTTTCATTAACAAAATGTGCACAGTCTTTTTATATTCACATGTTTTGAGTCAACAGCTATTACTGAGCATGTGCAAGAATTCACAGAATATACGTTTATGCATTTGTGATTGGTTTATTGCTGTCACATGATATAGGAGGAGTGGAAATAGACATAACTTTAAAATTTGTCAGAATAAAATGTACTACTCATTTAAAGTTCAGACTAAGAGGTATATTTAACAAAGGTCTGTCGGACCTGATCCGACAGTATGGATCAGGTCCGACAGACATCGCTGAATGCGGAGAGCAATACGCTCTCCGTATTCAGCATTGCACCAGTGGCGGATCCAGAGCCTCACAGACAATACATATATATATTTATACACACATATATATATATATATATATATATACACATACATATATATATATATATATATATATACAGTTACACACACATATATATATATTTATACACATACACATATATATATATATATATATATATACATACATATATATATATATATATATATATATATATATATATATATATATATATAAATAATATCCATAATGTTTACTAAAAAAATGTATTAAGTCACATGACTAACCGTGCAAGTTTCCACTATTTCCACTGTTTTTGCCAATTAAATTAATATTCAGCAGCTCTATTTCCCTTTCAGATTATGCACTCGTTGGTCTTAGTACTGGGTAGTACATATTATGCTGGAGTTACAAATCCCTTTATCTTGTACCACAGCAGCAGCACAGGGGTAGAATCTTATCTGCAACAGCGGAGCGATCCGAGCGAGGCTCACAGAGAGAGTCAAATCGGGGGGGGGGGGGCTGTACTAAACAGCACATCAGGCTATTCTTCTCCACCTGACCTGACCCGCTGTCAATGATGATGTCACACTGGGTTAACCGGCGGCCCGGGTTTTATTTATTGTTGTGACATGATGTTGTAGTTTTACTACAGTGATGCGTATTAAAACTACATCATGTCACAACAATAAATAACATTTTGGGGCAAAGTTAGGTAACGGCCACTGCGCTCCTGCTCCTTCACACTGTGCAGCGGCGCTGCTTGCTGTGCTTCTTTCTCTCCACACAACACACTATGTGCAGCTGCCACTCGGCCCACCAGCTGGTATATTCTCGGGGGGGGGGCAATTGCCCCGTTGCCCCCCCCTGGATCCGCCACTGCATTGCACCAGTAGCTCACAACGCCACCCCCTGCAGGCCAATCTTTAGATCTCTGCTCCATAACTTGTGTTTCTGAAGACTCGCCAGGAACACGGGCTCTCAAGCTCCATTCGGAGCTTGATAAATGGGCCTCTAAATGCTATTGCATTTTCTTCTTATCATGTATCATGTATTGATTATGCAAATCTACAGTATTTATTGGTCCGTAAACCAAAACATAGCTAACTAGGTCAACACATTTAGCTAATTATTAGTTAATATATCTACAGAATAAAGACAGTAGAAATGAGTGTCAGTCAGTGGTGTATTCTGATTGGTCCATGTCCTGTACAAAGCAGACAGGGGTGTGGCTTGTTCCTTTTAGGTTTATGTTGTTATTTTTTGGAGATCCTAGATGTCTTTAAAGGTACATGAAACCCAAAATTGTTATTTTATGATCCAGATAGAAAATGCAATTTTTACTTATATTATCTAATTTGATTAATTCTCCTTGTATCTTTTGTTGAAGAAACAGCAATGCCCATGGGTGAGCCCATAACATGAGGCATATATGTGCAGGCACAAATCAGCAGCTCCTGAGCCTACCTAGGTATGCTGTTCAAACAAGAGAATGAAGCAATTTAGATAGTAGTAATATGTTGAAAGTTGTTTCATGTCCCTTTAAGAGCAACCAGTCATTTGCTGAAGAGGTGTACCGCTATTGGGCAGAGGACTTTTCCTGTTCATTTTTGGTTTGTTGTGCTGAAGGGAAGCCCTTGGCTGTATTAGTAATTTTATATTGAACAAATCCCATCATGTTGCATGGCTATCTTGTGTACCTCTTTAATAATATGAATTCATTCCCAGTTCTGCTTTGCCAGACGATGAAATTACTTCATTCAGGGGTTCTTGCCAATTTGCTAAAATGCAGGAAATGTACACACAGATAATTTTTTTATATGTAGTTGGCTTTTGATTTTCCCGTAAGGTTGGAAACCTGCCAGGTGGGATAATGTGGGTTTAGATTATAAGACAATATCGCTACCGTACAGAGAGGGTACAGTGATATACTTTATTTTGTCTTGATTTTCATATCTTGACTTGAGAACTGCAGATATGGTAAGAAACATACAGAACTGTTAAAAAATAGAGCCATATGCAGAGAAAAGGTTATGTGTTATTTTACTACGGTTTGAATAACCAAATGGAAAATACAGTACGACAACACTGGCAACGGAACAGCGTTTTGTTTTCAGTAGCAGATAATATTATCTTTGCAAGCAAGCCATATGCCAAAATACACAGACTGTTAATGCACAGGCTCTAATAGACAGATTATTTTAGTGGCAAAATTTATGAAACCTTTAACATGTCCTGTGTGTTTAAATTTAAAGAAGAAAGTCTTTGAAAATGCGCCAGCAAAAGGATGCGCACACCTATGCATCACTCATGGGGAAATGTGGAAGAGCCCATGACAATTATTTTTTACATGTATTTTACTGGACAACCTGTTGAAATATCAGTTCATTTCATTATCTAACGTTTGGCATCCCTAGTTGAAAAGTCACAACGGAAAAATTTGTTTCGGTTCGTTTCTTTAGAATTTCGTTTCAGATCGATTCGAATTTGGATACATTAGAATGTATTTGTTTTGGATTCATTCTGATTCAAATAAATTCGGATGTATTCGGATGCATTCGTTTCGGATTCGATTCGTAATTTGGAAGTTCGGTATGTGTTATGTTGATTCAGATGGTTCTAAGTTACACAAATGGAATTATTTCACTGTTCTATCTCAATAAATCTCACTAAATGTAATTTTTATACTGAATTGTGATTTAGTCCATGGCCATACGAGTGTAACAAATAAATCTGAACTAATTCAGATTTATTCATTACAAATGCATTCGGATTAGTTTAGTTTCGTTGCTAGGGTAATTCGGAAATTTAGAATTGATTTGAATCTCTGAATTTGGTGAATACGTCTGAATTTCAATTCAGAACGAAACGAAACGCACATGTCTACTGATAACTTGGGTCTTCTGTAGCCTTTAAATTCAAAATTTCCCAGGGGCTTCTGAGATGGTGAACTTAGGGAACTTGTGAGCAGTGGACTACTTTTATTTTGTGGGCGGGGTCATAAAATGAGGATGAGGCAGTGGGTGGGTCTTGAATGGTTTGTGGGTGTAGTTAGACGCTCCTGGGTGGAGCTGGTGCAAGCCCATAAAATACTTACTTAAACCACAATAAATTGTTTTAGTTGAAAACTTAAAAATATAAAATATTTAATTGGTCAGGGATCATACAAACATTTGTGAAGACATGCCATGTGAACTGGGTGATAATTTACTCACAGGCAATGTGGCTCAATATACAGGTGCTAACAGACATATACAGACAACATTGAATTCAGATTGTCAAGGACAGTAATGATTCATCATAAACTATTAATGTAGCAAAGCTGCAAAAAGACAATAGAAATTGAAAAAAGCGCTTTTTGAGATGTATTTTTCAGTTAATGTTCTTATTATAAATTAATCTGCTTTTGTTATTGTTATCAACTAAAGGAGCTCTCCTCATCAGCCAGTGAACATGCACTTTTTATTAGTTATAATAGCTACAGTGGGTATTGAAAAGAATTACCCCCTTGAAAATTAAAACATTTTGTTGCTTTGCAGCCTGAAATAATGACACAGTTTTTGTTTATCTAGTTGTAATTACTCAGTGCAACTTATAACATCCAAGTGAAAGATATAACGCCAACATGTCAGGCAAAAATAAAGACAATTCATAAACAGAATACCTGAGTTGGAAAAAGGATCATCCCCTCCTAAAAAGAGGTGTAGCTAATCACCTTCTCAATGGCACACACAAAGCCATTGGAACTTTAACTGTGATCAGCTGTGGGCATATTGATTAGCTCAGCATATAAAGAGCTTTCCTGGAGCATCTCAGCCACTGGTAGAGCAACTGAAGCAAGCAATCAACTCTGGGTGGCAAGGCACTGTCAAAAGATCTCCGGGATAATGTTGTGGACAGGCACAAGTCAGGAGATGGATATAAGAAAATATCAAAGGCTTTATCAATGCCTAGAAGCACAGTGAAGTCTATTATTAGAAGTGGAAGGTATTTGGTACAACACAGACCCTCTCTGGATCAGATGTTGCTCCAAACTGGATGAAAGAGCCAGGAGGAAACTGGTCAGAGAGGCTACAAAGAGGCCCACAGCCACTCTGAGGCAGTTGGAGAAAGAGTGGTCATTGTGTGCATGTGACAACAATATCACAAATTCTCCATGAATATTACTTGTATGGAAGGGTTGCAAGAAAAAAGCCACTCCTCAAAAAAGGCCACATGCAGTCACGACTGAGATTTGCCATTAGTGATGTCCCGAACTGTTCGCCCGCGAACAGTTCCCAGCGAACTTAGATTGTTCGCCGCTACGGGCGAACATATGCGATGTTCGATCCGCCCCCTATGTGTCATCATTGAGGAAACTTTGACCCTGTATGTCACAGCCTTCTGACACATTAGAGCCAATCAGCATCAGACACTCCCTCACAGACCCTCCCAGCTTCTTGGCAGCAGCCATTTTAGACTCATTACGACCTTGCTTTCTTAGTGAGAGGAGCTTTTGTGTTGCTGCTGCTGACATTATAGGGAAATAGATAGCTAGGCTAGTGTATTTAGTGTCCACTACAGTCCTGAAGGACTCATCTCATCTCTGGGCTATAACTTCAGTCGTTTTTTGTTTTTTTTTTCTTTGTATTTTTATTTGCATTTGCCTGGCTTTCAGCCTGTGTGTGAGGCTGACAGCATATGCTGTGATTAGTGCCACGATATCTGCTTAACATTAGTTTAAATGTAACCAACAAAAATTTGAAATTATTTTGCTAGTGTAATTTATTTTCATTTTCTATCAGGCCTGTGTCTCAGGCTCACACAGCATAAACTGTGGTTCATTGCTCTGTGCCAGCCACCACTCATATCTGCTTATAACATTATTTTAAATTTAAAAAAAAAACTTTTAAATCATTTTGCTAGTGTAATCTAATTTCATTTTTTATCAGGCCTGTGTGTTTTCCTGACTTACAGAGCATACTGTGGTTAATAGCTTCCCTACCTTGGCTATCAGCCACGACTCATATGTGCTTAACCTTTTTTTTAATTAAAAAAAAAAACTTTAAATCATTTTGCTAGTGTAATCTAATTTTATTTTCTATCAGGCCTGTGTGTATCTGACTTACAGAGCCTACTGTGGTTAATTGCTGCCCTACCAAGGCTAGCAGCCGGCCCACGACTCATATGTGCTTAACCTTTTTCCTTTAAATTAAAAAAAAACCTTTAAATCATTTTGCTAGTGTAATCTATTTTTATTTTCTATCAGGCCTGTGTGTTTTGCTGACTTTCAGAGCATACTGTGTTTAATTGCTGCCCTCCCTAGTCTATCAGCCACGACTCATATGTGCTTAACTTTTTTTTAAATTCCAAAAAAAAAACTTTAAATCATTTTGCTAGTGTAATCTAATTTTATTTTCTATCAGGCCTGTGTGTATCTGACTTACAGAGCCTACTGTGGTTAATTGCTGCCCTACCAAGGCTAGCAGCCGGCCCACGACTCATATGTGCTTAACCTTTTCCTTTAAATTAAAAAAAAAAACTTTAAATCATTTTGCTAGTGTAATCTAATTTTATTTTCTATCAGGTCTGTGTGTATCTGACTTACAGAGCCTACTGTGGTTAATTGATGCCCTACCAAGGCTAGCAGCCACGACTCATATGTGCTTAACCTTTTTCTTTAAATTAAAAAAAAAAAAAACTTTAAATCATTTTGCTAGTGTAATCTATTTTTATTTTCTATCAGGTCTGTGTGTGTTGCTGACTTACAGAGCATACAGTGTTTAATTGCTGCCCTCCCTAGTCTATCAGCCACAACTCATATGTGCTTAACCTGCCCTACCTACCAGCCACGACTCATATCTGCAAAGGCAACCTGTAATCTAATTTCATTTTCTATCAGGCCTGTGTCTTTCTCACTTACACAGCATACTGTCTAAGTATCTGCTTTACATTATTTTAAAGTAAAAAATAAAATAAAATCATTTTGCTAGTGTAATTTAATTTCTTTTTCCATCAGGCCTGTGTGTTTCTGGCCCACATCATATAGTGTGACACAGATTAATATTTTTTTTTCCACCACTTATATCTGGTGTAACAACATTAGTGTAAATTCTATGTAAAAATCAGGGTAATCATGCAGGCCATATAGAACTCCACCGAAAGGGGGAGTAAGTGGGATTAAAGTGCTAAGAAAAGTTTTACTTAACACAACCTAGTTACCATGGGTCCCAGACCGCGTGTCTTGTTTTTATACTTTGTCATGGTAATCATGCAGGCCATATAGACCTCCACCGATAGGAGGAGTTACAGGGCTGAAAGTGCTAAGAATAGTACTACTTAACACAACCTAGTTACCATGGGTCCCAGACCGCATGTTTAATTATTATACTTTGTCAGGGTAATTATATATCTAACAAATCTATCTATTTATCTTCTATCGATTCTATCTAACTATCAATCTATGTATATCTATCTATCCTATCTATCTATCTATCCTGTGTCCGGACTGTTTTGAGACAGCCACTTGTGTTTTTGACAAATTTGAAGTAGGAGGTTCCAAAGATCTCCTGGTTCCAAAAATGCAGGCCTTATAGACCTCCCCCGATAGGGGGAGTAACAGGTTGTAGTAAACTGCTAAGAATAGTACTACTTAACACGACCACAGACCGCATGTCTTATTGTTATACTCTGTCAGGGAAATTATATATCTTTCAAATCTATCTATTTATCTATCAAATCGATCTAACTATCAAAGGTATCTATCAAATGTATATTGCATCTATTGATCGATGTAATTCGTATCTATAGAATGTATATTACATATTTTGGTTGATGTAATTCGTATCTATCAAATGTATATTGCATCTTTGGATCGATAACATTCGTATCTATCAAATGGATATTGCATCTATTGATCGATGTAATTCGTATCTATCAAATGTATATTGCATCTGTTGATCTATGTAATTTGTATCGATCATATGTATATTGCATCGATTGAGCTATGTAATCTATGTATCTATCTATCAAATCTATCTATCTCGTGGTTGTGCAAATGGACTGTTTGCGGTTGTTTGCGGTGCGTTACACTTTGAGTTTGCTCTGTCAGTGTGAAGCGGCCGTAACCCTTACACTACCTGATAGATACGACATCATAACTGATGTTTTAAAGCACGTTATTGCAAACAATTTGGGAATGTTAGGTGATTTAGGCCCTTTATGGGTTAAAAGCAGATTCTGCATCAACTATGTAATTTTCCATGGGAGTTTTGACATGGATCCCCCTCCAGCATGCCACAGTCCAGGTGTTAGTCCCCTTGAAACAACTTTTCCATCACTATTGTGGCCAGAAAGAGTCCTTGTAGGTTTTAAAGTTCGCCTGCCTATTGAAGTCAATTTTTAAGTTCGCAACATCACTATTTGCCATAACACACCTAGGAGATTCTGAGGCCACATGGAAAAAGGTGTTATGGTCAGATGAGACTAAAAATGAATTATTTGGCCTCAACACCAAACAATATGTCTGGAGGAAATCCAATACAGCTCACCATCCAAATAACACCATACCTACAGTAAAGCATGGAGGTGGTAATATCCTGCTATGGGGGTGGTGTTTCTCTGCAGCAGGCACTGGAGCACTTGTCAGGATAGAAGAAATAATGGATGGGGCAAAATACTGTCAAATTCTTGAGGAAAATCTGCTGCCCTCTGCCAGGAAGTTGTCAATGGGAAGAAGGTTTACCTTCCAACATGACAGTGACCGAAAGCACACAGCAAAAATGACCACACAGTGGTTAAAGGAGGAAAGGTTGCATGGCCTAGTCAGAGCCCAGACTTAAACACCATTGAATATCTGTGGCATGACTTGAATACTGCAGTCTACAAACGGTCACCATCAAATGTAACGGAACTGGAGCAGTTCTGCAAAGAAGAGTGGACAAATATTGCACAGTCTAGATGTGCAAAGTTAGTAGAGACATATCCCAACAAACTAAAGGCTGTAATTAAAGCAAAAGGTGGTTCAACAAGATACTGACACAAGGGGGTGATCCTTTTTCCAACTCAGTGATTCTGTTTTTGAATTCTCTTTGTTTTTGCCTGACATGTTGGTGTTATATCTTTCACTTGGATGTTATAAGTAATGCAACTGGATAAACAAAAACTGTGTCTTTATTTCAGGCTGCAAAGCAACAAAATGTGAATATTTTCAAGGGGGGGGGGGTTATTATTTTCAATACCCACTGCATTTAACCCCTTAAGGACCAAGGGCGTACAGGGTACGTCCTACAAAAAATGTCACTTAAGGACCAAGGACATACCCTGTATGTCCTCAGGCTGCTTTCATGTTATTACAGTGATATTGAGGCATCCTGCAATAAAAAAAATTAAGCATCCGATGCAGAAAGAGCCACTCTTATGTCCGTTGTGCAAGGAGGGAGGGGAAAGGGAGAGGGAGGGGAAATTGAATGTTTGTAAAGGGATCAGGGAGAGGGGTAGTGTATTGAGGGAGGGGTAATAAAGCTGATTACTTTTTTAATTTAGTTTAGGGTAGGGAAATTTTATTATTTTGGGGGGCTTTTTTATTTTATTAGGAGGCTTAGATTAGGTGTAATTAGCTTAAAATTCTTGTAATATTTTTTTTCTTTTTTGTAATTTAGTGGGGTTTTTTTTTTAATATAGTTTAGTTTATTTAATTGTATTTTAGTTTAGATAATTGTAGTTTATTTAATTAATTAATTTATTGATAGTGTAGTTATTTGTAACTTAGGTTAGGATTTATTTTACAGGTAATTTTGTAATTATTTTAACTAGGTAGCTATTAAATAGTTATTAACTATTTAATAACTATTGTACGTAGTTAAAATAAATACAAAGTTACCTGTAAAATAAATATAAACCCTAAAATAGTGACAATGTAATTATTAATTATATTGTAGCTATCTTAGGGTTTATTTTATAGGTAAGTATTTAGTTTTAAATAGGAATAATTAGTTAATAATATTAATATTATTTAGATTTATTTAAATAATAATTAAGTTAGGGGGTGTTAGGGTTAGACTTAGGTTTAGGGGGTAATATATTTAATATAGGTGGCGGCGGTGTAGGGGGATCAGATTAGGGGTTAATATATTTAATATAGGTGGCGGCGGTGTAGGGGGGTCAGATTAGGGGGTAATATATTTAATATTGGTGGCGGCGGTGTAGGGGGGTCAGATTAGGGGGTAATATATTTAATATAGGTGGCGGCGGGGTCTGGGAGTGACGGTTTAGGGGTTAAACACTTTATTAGGTATTGCGGTGGGGTATTGCGGTTGACAGGTAGATAGACATTGCGCATGCGTTAGGTGTTAGGTTTTATTTTGCAGGTAGTTTAGGGAGTTACGGTGCTCCAATACTCAGTGTAAGGCTTGCTACGCCTGCATTTTGTGGCGAGGTGAAAATGGAGTAAGATTTCTCCATTTTCGCCACGTAAGTCCTTACGCTGTATATTGGATACCAAATTGCGCGTGTTTTGTATATCACTCTATGGGCCAAAAAACTATGGCCGAAGAGTGAAATATACGAGCGTAACTTCTATGTTACGCCGTATATAGGATACCAAACCAGCGCAAATTTTGGCATCACCGGCTTTTGCGGGCGACGCTGCATATCGGATCGGGCCCCAGGTTTAGATTTTTAAGCCCAAATCAATAGAAAGGAAAACGTTAAGTATTCAGACATATTCCGAGACTACTGAGATTAATTAACAGACTTTTTTTGCAATTGGGATTTAGAATTGAATTGAATAAAACAAGCAAACAACTTACTTGTTTTCTTGGCAAATTAGTACTGTCTCACTGTAGCTCATGCCCTCTGTGTGATCAGAGTGCAATATTTTGAAACTTTAATTTTCATTCTGCCAGTTCTGAGCATGAGCAAATATGACTCCCTGTTTATCTAGTCTATTAGTTTAAATTTAAAATGATGGTAAACTTTAGCTAATCAAATGTCAAACCTATTTTTGCCATTAAAAAAGTATATGTGTACTCTTTTAATCAATACATGAAAAGTGTTAAATTCATGATTCAATGTTATGCCAGCCCACTATGTTACATTCCACTCTCGGTGGAAAACAGTTTCTTACTAGTGATTTACTTTAATTCTATGTTACTAACCCAAATCACAGTGTTAATTAACAGTAAAACTCATATTAAAGGAATAGTGAAGTGGAACAAATTGTATGTTCTAATTTTTGCATTACTCACCCCTGAAACGTTATGTGTTTAAGCCCTGCAAATGGGTTAAACACATAGATAAAGTCTCATTCAGGAGCTGCAGAAAATTACTGGTCCTGAGCAGGAAACATTTTGTATCCCAAACGACAGCTGCAGGTGCAAGACCCTGAGAGTTACAAGTTATGCTCAGCTTGGGAGCTACACTGATTGCAGCTTCTGAGTGGGAATTTAGCTACATTTTTAACCTCTTTACAGGAGTTAAACACAAAGATTTCCACAGTATGAAGGGAAAAATTATGTGACGTAAAGCCTATAATTTTTTGCACTGCAGTATCCCTTTAAAACCCTTGATTTTACTTGTAAGCTTTGTGCTGAAAACTAACCCATCTGTTACATTTTCAATAATTCCCACTTTTATTATTTTTTGCAGATATGCTTATAATGCTGTCATCCAATCAGAAGCAGTTTCAATATCTCTGATGCATCAGCCTTGGCTTGATTCTATATACAGAGTGACAATGTTTTGCAGTAAATGAGTGGACTGACACAAGAAAGTTGTACAGGTTGAAATAAAGTAAGTAACCTATACCATTGTTTAGCAAACTGAACTAGTATGAATAAGACCCTTAAAGGGACAGTCAACACTAAACGTGTTATTGTTTATAAAGATAAAAAGTACCTTTACTACCTATTCCCCAGCTTTGCACAACTAACATAGTTATAATAATATACTTTATAACATTTAAACCTCTAAATGTCTGCCTAAGCCACTACAGACAGCCTCTTATCACATGCTTTTCATTAACTTTTAACAGGAAATTGCTAGTTCATGTGGGCCCTATAGAAAACATTGTGCTCATGCCCGGGGAGTTATTTAAGAGTCAGCACAACACAGCACTTATTGGCTAAAATGAAAGTCAATAGATTAATAAATAAAAAGTCATGTGATCAGGGGGCTGTCAGAAGATGCTTAGATACAAGGTAATCACAGAGGTAAAAATGTATTAATATAACTGTGTTGGTTATGCAAAACTGGGGAATGGGTAATAAAGGGATTATCTATATTTTAAAACAAAAAAAAATTCTATTGTAAACTGTCCCTTTAACTCATGTACATCTATTTTAACTATTTTGAAAAAAAGCTCATTCTGTAGGAAGATCAGACTCTGCTAGCTAACTTGTCCAGTTCATTAACCAGTACTAACCAGCATTAACCAGTACTAACCAGTATTAACCAGTATTAACCAGTACTAACCAGCATTAACCAGTACTACAAGTCACTCACTTTCTTTCTACATTAATATAACTATTCAAGTTTTTTCATTTATGAGTTTGAGTAAACAAAACCAATAACTGAATATATTTTTCTTTTAAAAATGTTCTGTTCTAATGTGCAAGAGCATTGTATGATTTCACTATTTCTAGCATGATATATCTAAACCTTAAAAATGTAATTTTGACATCTATCATAGCTGAGTGGCAGACAAGCATATGCACAATGCCTGTGCACCATATTATTCATATTCCCCCAAGATTGGTATTCTCTGAAACATGTAAAAGCTACCAACCCTGGAGTTAAAGGGACATGAAACCCAATTTGATTTTTCTTTCATGATTTAGATTGATCACAATTTTAAAATGTTTCCAAATTGTGTCTATTAGCTACTTTACTTCATTCTCTTAGTATCATTTGTTTAAGGAGCAGCAATTAATTACTGGGAGCTAGCTAAAAGCCAATGACAAGAGGCATATATGTGCAGCCACCAATAAGCAGCTTTTAGGCATACCTAGGTATACTTTTCAACAAAGGAAACAAAGAAAAGCAAGACAAATTAGATAATAGAAAGAAATTGGAAAGTTATTTAAAATTGCAAGTTCTATCTGAATCATGGAAAAAAGGGGTTTAATGTCACTTTAGTTTACAAAGAGGCCTTGTGTTTCACACTATGACATAGACCAGCATTCACACTGCAGTTAAAGTTGCATAAATGTCAAACTAAAACATTCATTGTTAAGATAGAGAATGTGAATTTAAGAGACTTTCCAGATAATTATTTTATCTAATTTACTTCATTCTTTTAGTATTTGTTGAAAACATACCTATATAGGCTCAGAAACAGCAATATACTACTGTGAGCTAGCTGGTGATTGGTGGTCATGCACATATGCTCTTGTCATGGGCACTTTTATGTCCCTTAAAAATAATTAGATTATTATGTAAGCAGATTTTATCAAGTTGTTCTGTAAAGGGGCAGTAAACACCTTGAGATTTGTATATGTTTAGTTATGTGTAATGAAACAACTTTGCAGTATATAGGTAGCCCTCAGTTTAGGCCGGGGTTAGGTTCCAGAAGGAATGGTTGTTAATCGAAACCATTGTAAATTGAAACTCAGTTTATAATGTAAGTCAATGGGAAGTGAGAGAGTTAGGTTCCTGGCCCCTCTCGAAATTGTCATAAGTAACACCTAATACATTATTTTTAAAGCTTTGAAATGAAGACTTTGAATGCTAAACAGCATTTTAAACCTAATAAAATAATCACACAACACAGAATATATAATTAAACTAAGTTAAATGAACAAAAACATTTGCTAAACAGCATTATAAACCTAATATAATAATCACACAACACAGATTTTACTTGCATTTTTCTGCAAACAGTTCTTTCTATGCATTTCAATCTGGACTGATTTATAAACAGGAAGATCTTGTTCCTTTGAAATCTGCTCAATAGCTCAGGTCTAGTTACACAAATTAATTTCAGCTTGCTTGGCTTGCATATCTTTGCTGCAACACAAGCGGACAGCTCCACATACTGGCTATTTTAATCAATGCATTGCTTCTCAATGCTTTTCAATAGCAGTCACATGACTGAAAAAAAAGGTTGTTATTCTGAAACGGCTTAAATTGAACCGTTGTAAACCGAGGGCTACCTGTATTTGCATTATTCATTTTGTCCACTTTTCATGTATTTTAGCTCTGAAAGTTAAGAAATTTTTAATTCTCAGAAGTTACAATACACCTGCTGACTTTCTGGGCTAACTCTGCTACATATTGATCTCTAATTGGCTTTATCAGATAACAACTGCAAAACAATTCACTTTAAACTAAATTGATTACAGTGACTTGCCTTGTTTTCTGTAGACCACAGGTTTTCAAACCTATCCTCAGACCTCCCTAACAGGCCAGATTTTTAGGATTCCATTGGGAGAGAGTAGGTAGAATAACCATCGGCTAGATTACGAGTTGTGCATTAGGCTTAAAAAGCAGTGTTAAGAGGTCCTAACGCTGCTTTTTGACGCCCGCTGGTATTACGAGTCTTGAAGTTACAGGCTCACTGCTCACTTTTTTGGCCAGACTTGGAAATACCGCAAATCCACTTACGTAAATTGCATATCCTCTTTTTTCAATGGGACTTGCATTGCGCCAGTATTACGAATCTGCCAAAAAGTGAGCAGTAGACCCTCTCCTGTTAAGACTGGTACCGCATTTTAAAGTTAGTAGTTAAGAGTCTTACACTACAACGCCGTAGCATAAAACTCTTAACTTAAAGTGCTAAAAAGTACACTAACACCCATAAACTACCTATTAACCGAGGCCCTCCTGCAACGCAAACACAAAAAAAAATATTTTAACCCCTAATCTGCTGAACCGGACATCGTCGCCACAATAATAAATATATTAACCCCTAAACCGCGCACTCCCGCCTCGCAAACATTAGTTAAATATTATTAACCTCTAATCTGCCGGCCCTAACATCGCCGCCACCTACCTACATTTATTAACCCCTAAACTGCTGCCCCCAACGTCGCTGCCACTATATTAAAGTTATTAACCCCTAAACCTAAGTCTAACCCTAACCCTAGAATTCTATCAGCCAATCGGAATTAAGGTAGAAAAAATCCTATTGGCTGATGCAATCATCCAATAGGATTGAAGTTCAATCCTATTGGCTGATCCAATCAGCCAATAGGATTGAGCTGGCATTCTATTGGCTGTTCCAATCAGCCAATAGAATGCCAGCTCAATCCTATTGGCTGATTGCATCAGCCAATAGGATTTTTTCTACCTTAATTCCGTTTAGCTGCTAGAATTCTATCAGCCAATCGTAATTGAAGGGATACCATCTTGGATAACGTAATTTAAAGGAACCTTCATTCAGTGTTAGCCGTCGGATGAAGACGATGCTCCGCGTTGGATGTCTTGAAGATGGACCTGCTCCGTGCAGGATTGATGAAGATAGAAGTTGCCGTCTGGATGAAGACTTCTGCCCATATGGAGGACCACCTCTGCCGGCTTGGATGAAGACTTCTCCCAGCTTTGTTGAGGACTTTGGCCCGGTTGGATGAAGACTTCTCCCGGTAAGGTGATCTTCAAGGGGTTAGTGTTAGGTTTTTTAAGGGGGTATTGGGTGGGTTTTAGAGTAGGGTTGGTTGTGTGGGTGGTGGGTTTTAATGTTGTGGGGGGATTTGTAAATTTTTTTACAGGTAAAAGAGCTGATTACTTTGGGGCTATTTGTAATTTAGTGTAGGGTAGGGCTTTTTTATTTTGTTAGGGGGATTAGATTAGATGTAATTAGTTTAAAAATCTTGTAATTTGTTTATTATTTTCTGTAATTTAGTGGGGTTTTTTTGTACTTTAGCTAATTGTATTTAATTGTATTTAATTTAGGGAATTAATTTATAGTGTAGTGTTCGGTGTAATTGTAACTTAGGTTAGGTTTTATTTTACAGGTACTTTTGTATTTATTTTAGCTAGGTAGTTATTAAATTGTTAATAACTATTTAGTAACTATTCTACCTTGTTAAAATAAATACAAACTTGCCTGTGAAATAAAAATAAACCCTAAGATAGCTACAATGTAACTATTAGTTATATTGTAGCTAGCTTAGGGTTTATTTTACAGGCAAGTATTTAGTTTTAAACAGGAATAATTTAGTTAATGATAGGAATATTTATTTTGATTTCTTTTAATTATATTTAAGTTAGGGAGTGTTAGGGTTAGGGTTAGACTTAGGTTTAGGGGTTAATAACTTTAATATAGTTGCAGCGACGTTGGGGGGGCGGCAGATTAGGGGTTAATAAATGTAGGTAGGTGGCGGCGATGTTAGGGCCGGCAGATTAGGGTTTGACTTAGGTTTAGGGGTTAATAACTTTAATATAGTGGCGGAGACATTGGGGGCGGCAGATTAGGGGTTAATAAATGTAGGTAGGTGGCGGCGATGTTAGGGCCGGCAGATTAGGGATTAATAATATTTAACTAATGTTTGCAAGGTGGGAGTGTGGCGGTTTAGGGGTTAATATATTTATTATAATGGCGGCGACGTTGGGGATGGCAGATTAGGGATTAATAAGTGTAGGTAGGTGGTGGCGACATTGGGGACAGCAGAGTAGGGGTTAATATATATAATGTAGGTGTCAACGATGTTGGGGGCAGCAGATTCGGGGTTCATAAGTATAATGTAGGTGGCGGCGGTGTCTGGAGCGGCAGATTAGGGGTTAATAATTATAATGTAGGTGTCGGCGATGTCGGGGGCGGCAGATTAGGGGTTAATAAGTGTAAGATTAGGGGTGTTTAGACTTGGGGTTTATGTTAGGGTGTTAGGTGTAGACATAAAATGTATTTCCCCATAGGAATCAATGGGGCTGCATTAAGGAGTTTTACGCTGCTTTTTGGCAGGTGTTAGACTTCTTCAGCCGGCTCTCCCCGTTGATTCCTATGGGGATATCGTGCACAAGCATGTTACACCAGCTCACCGCTAACGTAAGCAGCGCTGCTATTGGAGTGCGGTAATAATGAGCAAAATTTTGCTCAATGCTCACTTCTTGTCTGGGTTGTAAAAACCCGCAATTCCAGCACTGTCTGTAAGTGAGCGGTGAGCATAAACTGCTCATTAGAACCGCACAGCCTCTAACGCAAAACTCGTAATCTAGGTGTATGTTTACTTATCAGCTGTGCTCAAGTTCAGATATCCTCAATATGTGTCCTATTAAGGAGACTTAAGTACATGAAAAAAGTGTGAGCAGCTGACAGTATTTGTCATTGCCACCACTACTGGAGAATATAAAGTTTATACAAATGTGAGCAGCTGACAGTATTTGTCATTGCCACCACTACTGGAGAATATAAAGTTTATACAAATGTGAGCAGGTGACAGTATTTGTCATTGCCACCACTACTGGAGAATATAAAGTTTATACAAATGTGAGCAGGTGACAGTATTTGTCATTGCCACCACTACTGGAGAATATAAAGTTTATACAAATGTGAGCAGGTGACAGTATTTGTCATTGCCACCACTACTGGAGAATATAAAGTTTATACAAGTGTGAGCAGCTGACAGTATTTGTCATTGCCAGTGGTTGCCACCACTACTGGAGATCTATTCCATGAATATACGAGCAATTTAACTCAAGGAATTGAGAATAGCGTATCAGGTGACCCTGAAATGCTGGGGCTCCAAACCTGCTTTCGACCTGCTGGAGCCCCTAGTGCGAACGCCGCTACCACTGTTATTGCCTGTAGCACCTGCTTGTCAATCTAAAAAAAAACAAAAAAAAAAACACGTTGGGTGTTTTATTATTTTATTTTTAGAATAACATTTTTTTTGTTTTGTTTGTTTTTTAAATTAGTTTATGACAATGCATATCATCTACTTTGCTGTTATACTCTAATAATGCATAAAGTATTTAGACAGAGTTTGCGATCATTTGAATGGATACCTACATACTGTATAGTGAATGTATTGTTGTGGAGATCTGAAAAATATACAGTTGAATATATGATAGAATATAACCATTCTATAAAGCTTTATGACCATAATAACCTCCCTTTCCATGTAAATTGTACAAGCTGTACCCAAGGGTCGATACTTGTCATCCATCTGATTACATCATTTGTTTTCTCATCTGCAAAACAAGATTGATTCTATCAGCCTTTCTCATGTCATACCCATGCCCTTTGGCATTTTAATATGTTGGAAAACCAGCCATAAGCAGTTCAGTCCAGATCTAGGCTCTACAGTGCATAAAAAAAACTAAATTCAAATTGCAGGCAGTTCCTTATCTCATTCTTTATCTGTCGTTAGAGTTCTTGTTTAACTCTAAACACAGTTTAATTGAAACTCTTTTCAACTGAAAGTTTCATTGCAGTGTGGTTGGTAAATAACTTTGTTGCATTTTATTGTCGCTAAACATTACCCTAAGTGTTCCATTAATCATTTAGAAACAAAGTAAAGAATTTAGATACATGGGAGCTTTCTTTTTAGAGAAATGTTTCGCCAATGTTTTTGTTGCTCAACAAAGAGTGTTACATTTTTACATATGAATGAAAAGATGTCTTCGAAGAATAGAAAAAAATTGATTTCATGATTCAAATAATCTTAAAAAACTATACAAATTTACTTCTATTATCAAATGTACATTGTTCTCTTGGTGTCCTTTGTTGAGAAGCAGGTAAGGAGGCCTGGAGCAATATATGGCAACAGTTTTATGTTATACATTCACGAAAACAGTAGGTGGCAGCAGTGTTTCCTTTCATATAATGCACACTACCTATCTAGATGTCTCTTCAACGAAAAATGTAATGAGAACAAAGTAAATTTGATAATAGAAGTAAATTGAAAGCTTTTTAACATTGTATTCTCCGTCTGAATCACAAATAGAATTTAAAAGGACACTAAACAATGAATAAATATCATGCACTCCCCTCTAAATATGAGTGCCGCCATTTTGGAAACTAGGTTACGCTGGAGGTATCTGAAGGAGAGTTGCTGCTCATAAGAAAACAGGTCAGCACTTCTAATGCAGTAGAAGGTAGATTTCAACATGGCTGCATCCATGACTAGAGGGAGGCGGAGAATTATTTAATATGCTTATAAAATGTATTTAGGGCTAGATTATAAGTGGAGCGGGATTTTGCACTCAAGTTTGTGCATTAAAACCGATAGCCGTACATTTTTTGTGATCAGAGATTTGCGTTTGTGTTACGAATTGAAAGTAAAAAGTTAGCGCTCTCACGTTTGCAAAGTTGTGGTAACAAATAAGCTTTGAAAAGTCATAAGCATGAAATCACATTCTCCATAGACTTCAATGAAGCCCACTTGTAAAATCAGCGCAAAACCGGTTGCCTCTCACTTGTAATCTAGCCCAATCACAGTTATTTAAAAGCGCAACATAAGAAGATAATATTGCATATTTCATAATTCAATGTTCTGTACGCAAATATATATTTATACCTATATATATATATATATACATGTTATATATATGTATATATATATATATATATATATATATATATAGGAATATCAATTTATAAATACATATAACATTTTCTGCTATGTGCAGAACATTGGAATGTGAAATATTTACAGTAAATACACAGTATAACAATTTATTAAATATGTATATTGCATAAATATGCTTTTTCATGTTTTCATCTACTTGACTGCAAAGGCTCCAATGCACTTATATATACAGTTGTAATCCCTCACAACATCACAAATTTGCAAAGCAGGTTGTCTCAAGCACACCTGATGCAACTAATTATTCATTAATTAGTTGCGCCAGGTGTGTTTGGGCTAGAACGCATTAAATACCTGAACTGACTAGGAGTTTGATGAGTCTCACGTCTTTGACTGAAGTCAAAAGAATGGCCCAAAAAAGTTAAGAGAAGATGTTATCGCCCTTTACAAACAAGTATCAGGATACAAAATGAAAGCGAAGGTACTGAATAGACCTAGAGACACCACTGGAAGCATACGGCTAGATTTAGAGTTCTGCGGCCAAAGGGGTGCGTTAGCTACGCGTGCTTTTTTTCCCCCGCACCTTTTAAATACTGCTGGTATTTAGAGTTCACAGAATGGCTGCGTTAGGATCCAAAAAAGGGAGCGTAGAGCATATTTACCGCCACTGCAACTCTCGATACCAGCGGTGCTTACGGACGCGGCCAGCTTCAAAAAAGTTTTTGTGCACGATTCCCCCCCCCCGATAGCAAGGATAACTTGCCACAAACTTGTAGCTAACTTTTGCTGTAAATCGGTATAATTTGCTGCAAGATTTCACTGGCAAATGTGTTTACTTGCATCATAATTGCAGCAAAAGTTCTAGTTGACACTTTTTCAACTTGCAGCAAGTTTACCTGGCAAGTCTCTAGCAAGAGCATTTCTGGCAAGTCAACTGCAAGAGCTCTGCAAGTCTCTTGTCAATTTCTGGCAAGTCAACTGCAAGAGCTCTGCAAGTTCGTTGTCAATTTCTGGCAAGTCAACTGCAAGAGCTCTGCAAGTGTCTAGTCAATTTCTGGCAAGTTAACAGCAAGAGCTCTGCAAGATAATTGCAAATTTCTGACAAGTCAATAGCAAGAGTTCTGCAAGTCTGCTGCAAATTTCTGACAAGTCAACAGCAATAGCCCTTCAAATCTGCAGCAAATTTATGACAATTTAACAGCAAGAGCCCTTCAAGTCTACTGCAAAATCTCTGCAAGTCTGTTACAAATCTCTAGCAAGTCAAAAGCAAGAATACTGCAAATCTTTAGCATATCTCTGGCACATATATCACAATTAAGAGCAGTGTCTGTCACAAGAGCACTACAAATGTACTATTATTTACATCAATCATATTTACAAATTAATAATAAAATGTTTTTTTCCTGCAAAAGTTTATCTATGTAAGTTGTTTGTATGAATTTAATTGATCTTAAAGTTGTATCCATGCATTATCTGAGGCAATATATATTCATATATAAAACTAATATTATGACAGGTAATATATTAAAGGGACACTAAACCCACATTTGTTCTTTCATGATTCAGACAAAGCATGCACTTTTAAGCAATTTTCTAATTTACTCCTATTATCAATTTGTTTCCGTTTTCTTCCTATTTTTATTCGAAAAAGCAGGAAAGTAAGTTCAAGAGCCCATTTTTGGTTCAGCACAAGGGTATCGCTTGATGATTGGTGGCTAAATGTAGCTACCAATATGTAAGCGCTACCCAGGTGCTAAAACAAAAATGGGCCAGCTCCTAATCTTACATTTCTGCTTTTTCAAATAAAGATAGCAAGAGAACAAAGAAAAATTGATAATAGGAGTACATTAGAAAATAGCATGCTCTATCTGAATCATAAAAGCAAAACAATGGGTTTAGTATCCCTTTAAGTTGAATACTTGATCTATTCTTATATTAGAGTTATATTATAACACTAATATCATTATCTCAGGTACAGTATGGCCCCTTTTTACAGCACACCCCTTTAAGGCATTCCACTTATAAATCAGTCTTCAGTTCTGCCCATGGTTATTATGTTTCATGTTTTTACCTCCCTTTCAGTCTTTTTTGGCCGTCATTTGAATTTATTATTTTCTTTATGAATATTTGTTTTACAGATATCTCCATATCTGTGCATATATAAAAAATAATTATTGTATATAACTAACTGCAATTGTTACCAGAAGTTAAACTAGGAAAATCATATTAATTTTTTATTGATTTCATACTTTTACTGATTTTAATAAAATTAGCATTTGCCTGTCTGGTAAATATGATCTGTTAACGTCAATACTGTATGAAGATAAAAATATTCACCAAAAAATCCTTTAGAAATAACTCCATAAAAACAACAGCATTGACTCTTACAAAAGTAATTTATACTTTTATTAGGCTTCAAATTATCCAGGTATTAAAACATTTTAAATATGACATTGTAATAAACCAGAGAATAACTTATAGTATAGGCCTAGGGTACAAGTATAATGCAGATGCACAATAATGTTGACAGAACAACAAAAATATAATATGATGTCCATCTGTATCTGTTCTATGATCTTGAATTTGGCACCGGCCTGTAAAAATAAAAACAAATATTATATAAACATGGGCATTCTGTGCTAATTGCTTAGTCTACAGCAGAACTTTAATTTGTAGAACTAAAAAAGTAAATCTGACAAAAAAATAACACGCCTTTATTTCAACTGTATTTTTAACTGGCATAAATTCTCATGTCAATGCAATTTCCATCTAGATATTAACATATTTGGCCACGGTCCTTCCTAATCAAACAGATCACAACCTGCCAATGGGATGCTTAGACCTATACTTTAACCCCTTAAAGACTAGCAACGTACCCTGTACATCACTCGTCTTTGAATAGGGAAGTGCTATTAAATGCGCGGTCTCTCCACCAGTGTTTAGGCCACGCTATTTACGATGACAAGAAGGGAGGGTATAATAGCGCAGTACCGCCACTTGTGGCGGGACACATGCTATTTAAAAAAATATAACCCTTAATGAGCAGCAGCATACATGGTACATCTCAGTCGTTAAAGGGTTACTATATTGAGACTTTTTTTCCTTAAGATATTTATATTTTACGTCTCTAGAAATAAATGTGGACTATTTGATACCCTATGTTGTAATTTAAATTTTTGGTTGTGTTCCTAGACTTTTGGAGATAAACGAGGGAAAGTCACAATGTGCAGTTTATTTCCTTTTCAATTGTGTTTTTTTCCTTTTACAATATATAAAGTAATGTGCTATCTAGATGTGTCATATTCTAAACCTCTTTAGTAAGACAGTATTCTATTTACTTCTGTGATACTCCCATGCTGTGTGAGGTGCTTGCTTATTTAAAGGGACATTAAACACTAAGAGCCAGATTACAAGTGAAGTGCTAAATATTGCTTGCGTGCAAGCAATATTAGTGCTCCATTGAGTAATACCAGCGCCCGCCAATATTAGCTGGTATTACAACTAAAGTGTAAAGTTACGCAAGCTCAGAATCTAAGTGCAGCAAAGGGGGTAAGTAGCTCAGCGATGCAGCAAATATAACACCCAACTCCGACCAACTTTACCCCCAAAATACTACCTAGTGCAATTATTTTATTAAAACATAAAAATAATAAAAAAAAATTAATAAAATACACTACACTGTATTTTGGGGGCATTTGGGGCATATTTATATAAAATTGACCAGAGATCTGATCTCTGGTTAATCTTATAAGCGCTAGTTGCTACCACAAGCATATAGTAGCAATAACCAGACACTTCTAATGGCTGGTTATTTATTGCATGCCTGCAAAAGGGCACATTTGCCCACTTGCGGGCGCGCAATAAATTAGCGCTCCACTTGTAATCTAGCCCTAAATAAATGCTAGATAGAATGAAGCATTGAAAGAAAAGATTAGTCTGTGAATAACATGTAGATGTATTTTTTTAAAGTTTTATTTGGTGTTTAAACATTAACAAACTAAGTGTAAAGTTTTAGTTTCAATAAAACAATGGGAGCTGCCATATTGTAACTTAGGTTACATTATCTGCTGTGGCCAATTAGGGACCGTTATAAATTTGTCACTAGAGTGTGCAGTCAATGGCTGTGTGAAATATAACAGTGCTCTGCACTTCCATTTCAGAATAGAATTACAGGAAAAGGGGACAAAATAAATAATGAAAGTTTATATATATATATATATATATATATATATATATATATACACACACACACACACACACACAGTTTATAATTTTATATTACCATCTCAAGGTGTTTATTGTCCCTTTAAAAGGGCCTTAATAGTAAAAAAAAATTACATCCTTTAATGTAAATTTAAGACTATTGACCCTGCACTACTGTGAGATTAACCCACACAAAGGCTTTAAACACACAGTGGAAGTATTGATTGGTACCTGCAGAGCACTGCTGGTCCAGAGCAAAAACTGCCAACTGCTGCTTATCTAATCAGAAATACTAGTTAAATGACTAGCGCTCATGATTGGATCAGCAGCACTTCCGCTCAGGATCAGCAGTGCTCTGTGGTTCCAAGCGGTACTTCTACTGTGTGTTTAACCCCTTTGTGGGTTAGTGCAGGGTTGATGGTCTTAAAATTAATTAAAACAAATTAGAGCATGTATTTTTTTTACTAATATGCTCTTTTAAAGAAATATATATTGTTTTATCTTAAGTTGCATGTTGCTGAAACACTGAAAATTGTAAAGGGAGTTTCATTTATTGTTCTTGTGACAGGGGCATGTCTTTGTTTGAAGAATGCTTCTTTTTAGACAAGATTTATAATTCATTAACATGTTAATTGATATTAGTTGATAGTGCAATAAAAATCCTGTCACAAAGAAGCACCACTATCAAAATGGAACATTCCTTTCAAAGGGTCAGCTCAATCCAAGCACAGAGAAAACTCCAACATGGCTGCTCTATTTATGATCATGGGAGGATCAGGGAAGTGAGTAAAACACTCCCCTGCTGTATTACATCCATATAAGCATGCTGTATAAACAGAAATAAAACACTCCCCTGCTGTATCACATCCATTTAAGCATGTTGTATAAACAGAAACAAACACTCCCCTGCTGTATCACATCCATATAAGCATGTTGTATAAACAGAAACAAACACTCCCCTGCTGTATCACATCCATATAAGCATGTGGTATACACAGAAAAAAACACTCCAATGCTGTATCACATCCATATAAGCATGTTGTATAAACAGAAATAAAACACTCCCCTGCTGTATCACATCCATATAAGCATGTTGTATAAACAAAAAAACACTCCCCTGCTGTATCACATCCATATAAGCATGTTGTATAAACAAAAAACCACTCCCCTGCTGTATCACATCCATATAAGCATGTTGTATAAACAGAAACAAACACTCCCCTGCTGTATCACATCCATATAAGCATGTTGTATAAACAAAAAAAACATAAAGGAATTTAAAAAGAAATGACTCAGTGGGGTGATTTAAACAAGAAAAAACGTAACTGCTTACCTGTGACCACAAACAATTCTTGTGTGGGATTGGTGAAGCTATCTCCTATGCATCTTCTCATTTCATGGTCAGTAATGTCTTTATAGACCCTTTGACATGTTTCTGTAATAGAAAACAACATCAAATAAATGAGTATACAGTTAGATATGCAAAATAATTAGATAAAGTCTGTTCAGCAATAGTCTGTCCTGTTACATGGGCATGATACACTTTGTGATTATAACGTGAATTATTTAATTATACATAATAAAACAACTTTGATTATACTTTCATTATTTTGTTCACTTTGCCTGAAATGTAATTGTTTATGCAAAAGTTTTTCAGTGGCCAAATTTCACCACCATTTTCCTTATTTGGAGGCGCTAATCCTGATGTACTTCATGTGACAGTCACTCTAGTCACATCATACTGTCAGTAGGCTTTTCCTCGTTTTATGTATGTTATCACAAAGTCACATCATACTGTCAGTATGCCTTTCCTTGTTTTATGTTAGCACAAAGTACATGCTAAAGCCAATTAGAAAGATATACAGACTATTGTTAATCATTTGAGGTCTGAAGCCTGCATTACCAATTTTCAGCATAGTAAAAACCCATATTATTCAGAGTTAAAGGAACATGAAACCCAATTTTCGTTATTTAGAAAGAGCATGTCATTTTAAACCACTTTCTAATTTACTTCTTTTACCTATTTTGCTTCATTTTCTTGATATCACTTGCTGAAAAGCATATCTGGATATCTGGATATGCTCAGTAGCTGCTGATTGGTTGATGCACATAGAGGCCTTGTGTGATTAGCTCACATATGTGCATTGCTATTTCTTCAACAAAGGATATCTAAAGAATTGAACAAATTAGATAATAGAAGTAAATTGGAAAGTTGTTTAAAATTGCATGCCCTGAGCTCCAGCCCCATACCTGCTGGCGGTAAATCTCTATGCGCCCAGCCCCCAGCCCTTGACTGTGGGCTGATGCACCTACATGGACAGGCAAGCAAAATCTGTTCCGGAACCCACGCCAGTGGCCCATCATCCCACTGGCCTTTGCTACCTCCATCTATCTGGACTCTTTCTCATGAACAACAAACATTTATCATATCTGCTTTTTTTGTGGGCCTGAACTTTGCCAAAATATTTAAACCCACCTAAGTTCTTAGGACCCTGTCGATTTGCTAAAGAATATCTGCACTGTCATTTCAGGACAAAACTCCCCCTGTGCGCCAGTCCCCCCATGACAACAAACTTTAAATGGATGGATAACTTGTCTACCAAACACGCCGCACTGCGGTGACCCTGCTGACGGTCTTTCCTCTGCTTTCAAACGGGTGTCTGCCGTATTGCTGCGGCTCTGCTAACACCTTACCTTTCCACCTGACCCACCGCTGTGGCTACGTCACCACCCTGCTGATCCACGGATCCGCCTGCCGCTGTGCTACGGCCCCACTGGCGTTCCGCTGCCACATCCTGCACTGCCGTGATCCCTCTGACGGCCCGTAGATCGGCTCCTCCCTGCTCCTCCCTCCCCCACCGGTGCTGCGTGGGAGGGAACGGGGCTCAAGCACGGAGCGGGACCTTGGTCCAGGGGCATCCCCTACAGACTGCCCTGCTGCACAAACGGGCGCTGCTGTCTCCTCCGGCTTCAGCGATCTGCAACCTGCCCTGAAGCCGGGTTACCTGCTGGAACACCTAAGCTGACGACGGACTCCTGGGGTGGCTGGATATCGCGCGATAGGGGGGGGTAAGTCTTTAAAACAGGCATCTTAAAGCTGATACACTCCGCGTTTTCTTCCTTCTTTTTTGATTAGAATTGCCAGTGATACTTGAAGGAAACACAGATACAAGGACCGACAGGGTCTGATCCTGAAATTGATTAAGGAGCAAGAAGCTCTTAAAAAGCACTCGGGGACTTAAATGGGATCTATACCACCCTGAAATTTCATATATTGGTACAACTGCTTAAATAACTGTAAAGAGATAAAATTCTATTGCATTACAAGCGATGATGGCATACTGAAGGAAATATATATATATGGACTGACAGGGTCTGACCCTGAAACTGATAAAGGAGCAGGAAGCTCTAAGAACACTTGTGGATTAAAGGGGACTTATATCACTTTAAAAACTTACATATATGTATAACTGCTTACAACCGCATAGAGTTAAATCCTATTGTACTATAAGAGTTGATCTTATATAGGCGGGCGGAATAGATCAAGATCCTAAACAGACAAAAGTTACAAATTCATACAAACTTCCAGGTTTATTCTGGTTACTTCTCTGGGAAAGGGGGGATAGTGTTGAAAGTATATGTCGAGTGTTCTATCTTAGAATATGCCTGCAACTATTAGTACCTAGGATCACTATACTGAAGGCTAAAACAGCCATAGATAACCTAGAAATATATGACTCGAAATGATCTCCTTACTCTACCTTCTTACACCATAGTTTAGACTCCCTAGGGCTGCGATTATACACATAAAATAAATTCTGAGCAGCCTACTGGCTGTACCCATTCTTGACCTCCCTCTCCCCTTGTTACCCCTGCTCTGAAATATAAGATTGCAGATTTAATGCTGAATGTTGTAAGCTGAGAATTTTTTGGGGTTTTCCCTCTCTTATTGTAGTTCTTGTTATATAAGATCTGTCCAGGCTCTAAGTTGCTGGTGCCACCTACTAGGACCACTTGGCTATGCCGGACAAATTTCTTAACTAGACAACACATAGAGCTCGCTATTCTCCAGTAAGGCTTCTTAAGACATAAAGTTACGAGCACAGCTAATAAAATAAACATTAGCTAAAACACTTAAAAGGAGCAACCCTGCCTTGTATTAGTGGCTCTCCTTCTAATATCCTTAAACCACATTTATAAGCCCTGGCGAGTGTGTCCTTACTCACCCCCTGGCCCCTAGGGAAATTCTTCTCCGGTGGCCTGCAATTGCACCATTCCCTCACCTTTTTTTTCTTTTTTTTTTTTTTTTTTTTTTCTTCTCCCCCTCTCTCACTAACTGAAAACAGGCTTAAAGTAAGAGCACGCACTTCCCTCACACTTTCCCCAATTTCCCCCACCCCTTTCCCCACTTTTCTCTCCTTATTGTTTAGCACTTTGATAATTCTCTAAACACGATTTTTTTCCTTTTCATTCACTGAAGCACCTCATGGACAAATTTTTTCACTCACATGCTAAGACTCCCTCGCCAGTCATGACTGCAAAACACAAAGACAGGAGAGCAAATAACACCATAGCAACCTTAGCTGAATCCCAAGAATCACAACCTACCACATCCTCCCTAACTGATGTTTCGGATATGCAAAATTTAGTCACTAGAATAACGGAAGCATTAGCCCCTAACTTTGAGGCATTAAAGTCAGAAATCAAACAAGATATCACTCTCCTATCTCAGGAAATTAGACAGTTTGCAGGCAGAATTAATGAAATTGAGCAGAGAGTTTCAGACCTTGAAGATCTCACTACATCACATAACACCAAGTTAGACTTAACTAAATACTCTTTAAATGTAATTCAGGCTAAACTTGAAGATATCGAGAATCGTGCCCGCAGAAATAATATACGCTTAATAGGGGTACCCGAGGATAAAAGATACGAGGATCTAAACTCCTTTATTTCCGAGTATTTACCTCAGCTTCTCAAACTCCCACCTAACTATCCTCCGATAGTAGTTGAGAGGGCACATAGGCTTGGCAGACCCTGGCTGGATAATAAAGGAAACCACAAACCTAGACCAGTAATCGCAAAACTCTTGAATTTTCAAGATAAGGTTACCTTGATGCAATTTTATCGTAAGAACCAACCAATTACCATGGGAGAATCGAAAATTCTTCTTTTTCAAGACTTTTCAGCTGAAACATCATCCAAAAGGAGGGTGTTAGCCCCCATGTGTACAAAATTGATCCAACAGGGCTACCAAGCCACCATAATCTATCCCGCAAAACTTAAAATTAAAGAAGCTGAGAACACATTTATTTTTAATACTCCTCAAGAAGTAGAACAACATCTGAAAGACTCCAACACTCCAGGCACATATCCACCAGGCTGAGGGGGGAGGAGAGAGAGAAAGAGGGGAAGGGGATTTCAGCTCCCGCTGACTTTTTCTACTCTTTTCTTTTTCTTTTTCCTTTTTCTTTCTTCTTCTTCTCAGCATGAGCAGGATTCTCTGTTTCAGGAAAGGAACGATAGATGGGGCTTTAAGCCCTCCTGGTTTTCCCTCCCCCCCCCCTTTTTTTTTTTTCTTTTTTTTTTTCTTCTTTCTCTTCTCTCTCTTTCTTTTTCCCTTTCCCTCTCCCTCCCTTCCCACCCGCACCGGTTACACCTGGACTCGGCCATATCATACAGTTAAAAATCCATGTTCAACTTTAAATTAGTTTCATGGAATGTGGGTGGGATCTCCACTCCAATTAAAAGGAAGGCCATTTTAACGCATCTGAGGAAAGTAGGGGCTGATATAGCATTCCTGCAGGAAACACATTTAACAACAGAAGAATCTCAGAAACTTAAATCCACATGGGTGAAAGAAATCTTCTTTTCCCCGGGAGAGCGTAGGAAAAGAGGGGTGGCGATCCTGATTGGGAAGAAAATTGGTCAAGTAGTTACTCACAGTGACATAGACCCAGATGGGAGATTTGTAATAATCAAAGCTAAAATCCACAAAACAATCTATACACTATGCAATGTTTATGCCCCTAACAAATTAGACCCCAGCTTTTGGCACAAGATCCAGGCCAAAATTCTCTCTGTTCAGGAGGGACACCTAATATTAGGGGGTGACTTCAATATGTCTCCACAGTGCCCATTGGACAGACTTAGAATCTCTGGTAAATCGCCTAAACAAAAACGGGACAATCTAGAAGCTAAATTAATAAAATCAATTACGCACAATCTAGCAATAAGAGATATCTGGAGGCTTCAAAACCCCGATGTCAGAGATTTCACCTGTCTGTCCAAGGCGCACAAAACAATGTCTAGAATCGATCTTTTTCTCATCAGTGACAGAATAAGGCTGACAGAGGCAAAAGCAGGCTTGTCTCCTATCTTTCTATCAGACCACGGCCCCATTTCGCTTGAGCTGCAGACCAGCTGCTATAATAAGAAACCAACACGCTTTTTATTTCCCTCCTTTCTTGCGAACGATCTGAAGTTTAAGAATTGGCTTAAACTCAAATTTGCGGATTACCTGGATCATAATCAAGACCACATAGATTCGCCCCTGCTTTTTTGGGAGGCTGCTAAGGCAGTCCTCCGGGGCGAAATTATAGCCTATAGCGCAGAGAGATCTAGGAAAATACGACAAAGGGAGAAAGAAATTACTAGCTCAGTGATCAACTCATACAACTCTTATTTACTTGAAAAATCACCTAGATGCTGGGCGAAATACATTCGGGCTAAAAACACAAGAGATACATTTACAATCTTCCAGGAAACGCAGAGGGATCTTAGATTCCAAGCTAGAATCTATAGATTTGGCAACAAATCTGGCAAATTATTGGCAAATTTGGTAAAAAGGGAAAGGAAAACATCTCTCATTGAAAAGATTCAAGAGGAGGGTAGTTTTCTTGATAAACCAGAAGCAATAGCGAAAGCTTTTACCAGCTACTATCAGAATCTTTATCTAAACAGAGCCTCAGATATTTCACAGGCATCCCAATTCTGGAGTCAAGTAACTTGTCCAAAAATATCAACGGAGTTGATTAACTCCCTAAATACACCAATTACCGAATCAGAGATAAACAAAACAATTAAAGATCTTGCCAATAATAAATCACCTGGACCAGATGGTCTCCCAAACGAGTTCTACAAAATTCTGAATCCTGAGATCACCCCCTATCTTAACAATTTATTTAACAGTATGTACATCAAAGGCAATCGGGTGGCCGCCTCTTTTTCCTCATCTAATACATTCTTAATTTTGAAGGGAGGGAAAGATCCCTCCCTCAAAGAATCATACAGGCCCATAGCTCTCCTGAACGGAGATTATAAGATATTCTGCTCTATCCTTGCTGATAGTCTCCAAGCTTCACTTGCCACGGTGATACATCCGGATCAGGCAGGGTTTCTCAGGGGTCGAAACTCCTCAGCTAAAATCAGAGAGGCCATACTGGTCACGGAGTACTTCAGGAAACTGGAGGCACTCGAGGGAGGGGGGGAGGGGGTGGCACCCGACCTGGCTATTCTCTCAATCAATGCAGAGAAAGCATTCGATTCGATACATTTTGACCATCTTTTTTCATCTCTGACAAATTTCGGTTTCAAAGGTAAATTCCTCGAATTCATTATGAATCTCTATAAAGAACCACATACTACTTTGATTGTCAACTCTATAGCATCCTCACAGATAACTCTTGAGAGGGGAACGCGCCAGGGATGCCCCCTCTCCCCCCTTCTTTTTGACATCTCAATCGAACCACTAGCAATTATGGTTAGGCAACAACTTCCAGGCATCAAGGTGGGGAAGCAAGTTATAAAAATTGCTTTATATGCGGATGACATTCTGCTATATCTTTCAGATACCAAATCCAGCATCCCCAAATTGTTAAACATCACTACTCAATTTGGGTCTTTTTCGGGGTACAGGATTAATGAAGCAAAATCGGAACTACTATGGCTGAGACAAAACAAAGACTCTCTTTATGATATCCCCTTTACCGTATCTAAAATATCTCTTAAATATCTCGGAATCTTAATCCCTTCATCCCAGGGGGACTTGTACAATCTTAATTTCTCCCCGATCTTTGAATTGATCAGGGAAAAACTTAAAAATTGGCAATCTCTCCCACTATCTTTATCTGGACGGATTGCTTTGTTTAAAATGATCTTGCTCCCAAAACTCCTAAACGTTCTTCAGAACGTCCCATTAATTCTCTTGGAGAAAGACATACGCTGCTTAAACGGCTCACTTAGCAAATTCCTTTGGCAGGAAAAAAGACCTAGGATATCCCTGAATAAACTTTTTCTATCAAAAGAGAGTGCTGGTCTTGCATTGCCGGATATCCGATCCTATAATTATACTTTTTTAGCTCGTGTGGTGGCCGACTGGTTATCCCAGAGTAACTATGTTACGAATCAGCCCCTGGAAGAAGATATGTGCAGCCCGTATCAGCTGATCGCGCTGGTTCATTGCCCACCCAAAGACCTGCCAGGTAGTATCAAAAAATTTAAATCTGTTTTCAATCCACTAAGGGCCTGGTGGAGAATAAGCAATTTATTATTCCTAAATGGGAAAATCTCTCACTATCTTCCAATACAGGGAAATCCGAAATTCCCCGCAGGAGTCAGTTCAGGAACCTTTAGGAAGTGGCAAGACCTAGGTCTGAGCAGGATAATACAACTTTGGGACCCAGAAAGGAACATTGTCAAATCCTTTGATGAGCTAAAAGGAGAGTTTCACATCAGTAATAAGGAATTCTTTGCATTCCTACAAGTTAGACACTTTCTACTCGAACTAGTGAACGAAGCGGGATGGAGCTGGAATATGGGAAAGCTGGAAGGCTGGATCACTCTGTTCAAGAACGGCATCAGGTCCATTTCCCCATGCTATCAGCTACTTATATCAGCCAAAGGTGCTGCAGAGCTAGAGAAAATTACCGCCCTATGGAATAGGTTATTACCACAATCAACCATTGATACAAAAACTATTCAAAGCTCAATTTGCAAAGTGGCTCAGGTTTCTCTCTCAGCCACATGGCGTTAGATGCACATTAAACTTCTTCACAATGCATATTTCACCCCTAAAAAAGGTGAGAAAATTCATTACGCCAGCTTCAACAAATGTCCAAAATGCTCACTCCCCGCAGTAGATATAATACATATGATTTGGAGCTGCCCCAGAATAAGACACCTTTGGCACAAATTAGAGTTCTGGATTAACAAAATTCTCAGGATCTCCCATCCGGGTCTTACACAGTTACTGATTGTCTTCGGCCATGGGGAACATAACCCAGAGAATAAATTGATATTTTTATCTATTTTAACAACCAGATATCTTATCTTCAAAAATGGAAGATGAGGGCGGTACCATCTATCTCAGAGATAAAGAATTGTCTGAGAAAACAATGCCTTTTAGAACAAAGGGACACTAACTTAGATAATGACCTAGACATTAGACGATTCTTTAGTAAATGGTCTGCCTTTATCAAGTCACTACCAGATACAGAAATACATGATCTTATATTCCCCTTTAGGAACTCGGAATTGGTCCTTCTGGGTGCTTGGTAGAGACCTGAAGGTGTTCTGACGCGGGTGGGCCCTTTTTTATTTCACATCCCATATTCCTTCTCCTTTTTCTCTCTCCCCTCCCTCTTCTACCCCCCCTTTTTTTTCTCCCCCTCACCTTTTTCCTTTCCCCTCCCCTTTTCCCCTCTTAATTTTTTTTTTTTTTTTTCTCTTCTTTTTCTCTTTTTTTTCTTTGTCTCTTTAACCAGTATAAATAAAATAGAAAAGACTCCAGCTTAGTGCACAAATTTTAGGTTGTGGGGACCAATTTATTAAGATAAAATGAAGTTATTGTTTTAAATTACTTTTTTTCTTTTTTTGATGTTCTCCAAAATGTGGTTTACCTGGCCCTGCGTGGCATAAAGAGGTTGAATTTACTTTGACTGTACACTCTGCTGGATTTAAATAAATATTTAAAAAAAAAAAAATTGCATGCCCTATCTGAATCATGAAAGTTTAATTTTGAATAGACTGTCCCTTTAAAGCAGAGCTTTCCAAACTGTGTGTCGTGACACATTAGTGTGTCGGCAGCAGTGTGTAGGTATGTCCCAGCTTCAGCACAATTTTTTTTTAATTTAATTTTTAAAAAAAAATTATTTTTGGTTTCTGACTTTCCGCCTGCCTGCTATGGATATCACGCGGTTGACACGTGATTGATACCTAGTGGGTCACAGATCATGTTAACCTATTGGTGCAGTTCAGCAGGAACTGAAACTATTCCCATTGGTGGCACATCGGCTCCTGACTGCATGTGTAGTCTCCTTAATTGGCTCGTGACTGCATGTGTAGTTATTGAGTGGGACAGCAGAGTGTTTGCAGAGCAGGCAGTAGTCAGTCGGATTCACAGAGGGCGGCAGCTTAAACGCTGAAGTCAGAAGTCAAAGTGTTTTTTTTTGCAGCTAGCTCCCAGTAGTGCATTGCTGCTTCTGCTCTTGATATATGGATAGGAAGCGTAAGCTTAAAAATGCTTGATGATGAAATGCAAGTGTCTTTATCTAATATTCCACCAAATATTCAGAAAACATTTAAATAGTAGGTAGCAGCTATTGGTGATGTTAAACTTTTTTTTAATTCTTACACATACATACTGTTACTTGTAAATACATTCCGTAATTATATTATTTATGTATGTATGTGTCCGTATCTCTTTAAACAAGTTAGTTTAACCTCCTGTTTGCTGGTAAAACTAAATTACTGTGTCACGATATGATGTAGGTCTAAAAAGTGTGTCACCAACATGAAAAGTTTGGAAAGCACTGCTTTAAAGGGACATGAAACCCATCATTTTTCTTTCATAATTAAAATAGAGCAGGATTCTTCAAACCATGGGTCGGGACCCATTACTGGGTCACAACACCATGTGTACTGGGTCCCGACTTGTGTGTGTGTTGTAGGAGTGTGTGTGGTGTATTGTATGAGATTGTGTGTGTGCTGTGCATGTGTTGTGTATGAGAGTGTGTATGTGTTATATGAGAGAGTGCGTGGTATGTGTGTTGTATGAGTGTGTGTGTGGTATGCGTGTGTTATGAAAGTGTGTGTATGTGTGTGTTGTAAGAGTGTATGGGGTGTGTGTATTATATGAAAGTGTGTGTGTTGTATGAGAGTGCGTGTGGTATGTGTGTTTTATGAAAGTGTGTGTTGTACAAGAGTGTGTGTGGTATGTGTGTTTCATGAAAATGTGTGTTGTATGAGAGTGTGTGGTGTGTGTGTTACATGAAAATGTGTGTTGTATGAGAGTGTGTGGTGTGTGTGTTGTATGAGAGTGTGTGTGTGGTATGCGTGTGTTATGAAAGTGTGTGTGTATGTGTGTGTTGTAAGAGTGTATGGGGTGAGTGTGTGTTATATGAAAGTGTGTGTGTTGTATGAGAGTGTGTGTGGTATGTGTGTTACATGAAAGTGTGTGTTGTACGAGAGTGTGTGTGGTATGTGTGTTACATGAAAATGTGTGTTTTATGAGAGTGTGTGGTGTGTGTGTTGTATGAGAGTGTGTGTGTTATTACGTTTTACAACGCTTTCAGATTTGACTATAATCAGGAATAAAGCATGCACATATTTTAGTTTCTTTGCCAAATATTGCAGCTATCATGTTATTTATTTCAAGACCACGAATAAAAATTGGGTCCCAAAGGTTTGTGGTAATCATGGCACTTGGTCTTGGAGGGAAAAGTTTGAAGAACCCTGAAACACAGCATACAATTTTAAACAACTTTCCACTTTACATCTATTATTTAATTTGCTTAATTCTCTTGATATCCTTTTTTGAAGAAGCAGCAATGCACTACTGGGAGCTATTAAAGGTTTAGGTTTAGGGGTTAATAACTTAAGTATAGTGGCGGCGACGTTGGGGGTGTCAGATTAGGGGTTAATACATTTATGTAGGTGGTGGTGGCGGCGGCGACGTTGGGGGCGGCAGATTAGGGGTTATTAAATTTATGTAGGTGGCGGTGACATTGGGGGCAGCAGATTAGGGGTTAATAAGTGTAGGTAAGTGGCAGCAACATTGGGGGCGGCAGATTAGGGGTTAAAAATTGTAATGTAGGTGTCGGCGATGTCGGGGGCAAAAAATTAGGGGTGTTTACAGGGTTTATGTTAGGTGTAAACATACATTTTCTTTCCCCATAGGAATCAATGGGGCTGCGTTACGGAGCTTTACGCTCCTTTATTGCAGGTGTTAGGCTTTTTTTTAGCCGGCTCTCCCCATTGATGTCTCTGGGGAAATTGTGCACGAGCACGTAAAACCAGCTCAAAGCAGCGCTGGTATTTGTGTGCGGTATGGAGCTCAACGATGCCATATTACCTGCTAACGGCCGGGTTTTTGCAAACCTGTAATAGCAGCGCTATTAAAGGTGAGCGGTGGAAATAACTTGCAAGTTAGTAGCGAGCCGCTCATAACGCAAAACTCGTAATCTGGCTGATGGTTATTTACCTGCTCTCATCCAAGGTAATCCAGAAAATCTGGCCTGTTGGGGAGGCCTGGGGACAAGTTTGAAAACCACTGCCCTAGATCAAAATAATTGGCAACTGATATTAAAGGGACTGTTAACAAGGGTTATTTTTTAGGGAATAGGGATTTAATCTCAGTTTCTTGCTGCAAATCTTTTAATTTAATTTAAAAATTTTGATCACAGTAGATACATTTGCAGCAAGAAAATTACTAATTACCTTAAAATATTTACTGTATTTTGTAATGCATGTTAAATAAAACACCCTAACAGCTCACTTGCATATGAATAACACTTTTTCAATGTAGGGCCAAATTAAACAAGCAAGGGTTACATTATTAACCCTTCGGCATCTACATAGCAGGACATAGTTATTTTAAACTGCACAAATACTGTAACCCACATCAAAAACAACACAAAATATTAACCCCTGCCAGGCTTCTGAACAGCATCAAAGCAATTCATAAATACAGCTCCCTCCCTTCACAAGCAGATGCAGTTTGTTTGCTAATGTCTGTATATTTCATACACTTAACAGTTTTCTAAAAAAGTTTTCTAATGTCTGTATATTACAAAAATGCTCATTTTCAAACAGAAAAATAAAGATGCACATTTCAATTGTATTTGGATTATCCCTTTAACATTTAAATCTAGTTGGGTTTGTAAGTATGTTCTGTGTAATACAGTAGCAGGTGGCTTACTAATGCTGCTAAACAAATCATATACAACATGTGTGTGTGCAGCTAGTGAGATTCTTTTTTTTTATATATATCTAATCTAATGGTTGATCTTACCTGAGTGCACACATGGCTTGTCTGCAGCACAGAGCACACAGAAAGTTCATGGTAGTGAGACAGTGAGTGCACTCAAATGCCGCAGTGCCCTCTGTGGTGGTAAGACCACACTGCACACAATATTATATACTAAACACAGTCTAATGTAAACTGTAGCTAAAAGCTAGTAGTATGGGTGACACATGAACTTTAATTTAATTTATTTCAGAACACAACAAATATACAATGCCTCACTATAAAACTATGTATTATTTAACTTTAGAGTCAGAATTTAAAATACAAGTTAGCCATCTTAAAGGGACATTCCAGCAAAATGTGCATCATTGCATTTCTATTTTGAATAGAAGCATTTTTCCAATACACATGCATTACCAAAAATGCTCTAGAAAATATATCACAGTTTAAATTTACCTTTCCTAATAGGAGCATAAAAACTCTAATTTTAAAAAGTGTATCTGCGAAGAGAGCCAGCGGTTGTGTACATGACACATGCTGAGTCATTTCACACGCAATACATGCAATACCAGCTCTGAGCACATGCAGTGTACTTAAATATGCTTCACATGTACACTGTTTTTTTGTGTACTTAAAGGGACAAACTACTCCAGAATTTGTATTGTTTTAAAAGATCGATAATCCCTTTATTACCCATTCCCCAGTTTTGCACAACCAACACAGTTATATTAATATACTTTTTACCTCTGTGATTACCTTGTATCTAAGCCTCTGCAGACTGCCCCTTAGCTCAGTTATATTAATATACTTTTTACCTCTGTGATTACCTTGTATCTAAGCCTCTGCAGACTGCTCTTTATCTCAGTTATATTAATATACTTTTTACCTCTGTGATTACCTTGTATCTAAGCCTCTGCAGACTGCCCCTTATCTCAGTTATATTAATATACTTTTTACCTCTGTGATTACCTTGTATCTAAGCCTCTGTAGACTGCCCCTTATCTCAGTTATATTAATATACTTTTTACCTATGTGATTACATTGTATCTAAGCCTCTGTAGACTGCCCCCTTATTTCAGTTCTTTTGACAGACTTGTATTTTAGCCAATCAACACTGACTGACTAAATAACTACACAGGAGTTAGCACAATGTTATCTATATGAAACACATGAACTAGCAGTGTCTAACTGTAAAAAACTGTCAAAATGCACTGAGATAAGAGGCAGTTCAATGGTTTAGAAATTAGCATATGAGCTTACCTAGGTTTAGCTTTCAACAGAGAATACCAATTAAACAAAGCAAATTTGATGATAAAAGTAAATGGGAAAGTTGTTTAAAAGTGCATTTTTTATTATCTAGTTTTGACTAGACTGTACCTTTAAGTATGCTTTGCATGCATGCATGCTCACAGTAAAAGTTCTCACAAAAGGCACAGTGAATAATAATTTTTAGGTTTACCTACCTTTGTTTAGTAGATGTCATTGTTTATTAATCTCATTTTCTTGCTGCATGTGTTTTCATTTCTTTTTTTCACTTCTTGAAAGCTTCTCCTGTGATGCCGAATAAAATCTTTAACCCTCCTATTTCAGCTGTCTCTTCAGTGGTCACATAGAAACCTTTGGCTGAAAATAGAAGCCTTAGTATGTTGCTCCAGGGCACTAAGATAACAGCAGCTGTCCCTTGAATAACCAAGTTTTCAATATTTAAAGGGGCAGATAGCAAAATAAAATGTTGGTGGAAAGGATTATTTCATTAATATTAAAAAGATATGTTTCCGTCATGAATCCTCACCTTTTTAATATATTTCACGAGAATTTGAATTGAAAGCTGACTCCTGTACTATCCCTCTGTGAGGACCTTTATGCAAAGCCTGTCACTGAAAGCTATTTACATACCCCTTAAGTGTGTGCCCTGCTCTTTTGCTACCTGTTTATGAGTATTATGACTGCGCATACACAGCGCTCATCACTTTACGCAGAACAGCAAATAATGGTAGCGATTATGCAGATCCGGATTTCTTTTTCACCAACAAGTAACTCACATGCGTTGCCCATTACAAGAGACTGAGCATTTTGAATGGGAGATTTCTGAACCATGAGAGCGAGTCCACAGCCTATACATATTGATTCAGCTTGTTAAATGTACTGCAGCTATTTGTCAGAGCCAGAGAGTCCAAATTATATGGGGTGGTGACTGAGGAGAAGCGTTGAACATTAGGTAGAAGCGACTTGCAGATACTAAAGTTGATTACCAGTGTAGTATTTGATTTGGACTTTGCAGTATTGATTTTTCCCCACAAAAAAGTGTTTATTATTTAATTTTTTAAATATACTAATTGGCTTTTACCCACTTTAACTCAGTATTTATTATAATGTATTACTGTGTAAACGCAGACAAGGTCGCCTGCCTTTTCTACAAACACTTATATTGTGTGTCCCATTGTTTTTTTCTTTTTTTCTTGTGTCGATATGTACAAAAATGTGCCTAGCAGTGCTGATTGTGGCTCATCATCCCGTCTTAAAAGCCCATGGGGAACTTAAAAATAAAAAATACATTTGAAGTGCACAATTTTAACTCTCAGAATAATAATAATAATAATAATAGTTTGTGAAATGGGTACACAGGGTTACAGCCCAGGTTATTCGGTCAACACCACTAGGGGAACAGCAAATTTTATGATGTCCATTTGTTTTATATAACTTTTATTAAAGATCAATGATTCCTGGTTGTCTAATGTCTAATGGGTGGGGATGGATGACCTGATATGACTCCAGTTTAAAGGGACATGAAACCCAATTCTTTCTTTCATGATGCAGATATAGCATGCAATTTAAAAAGAATTTTCCAATTTACTTATTTTATCTAATTTGTTTTGTTCTCTTGGTATTCCTTGTTGAAATGCACACCTAGGTAGGCTCAGAAGCTGCTGATTGGTGGGTGCACAAATATGCCTCCTGTAATTGGCTCACCCAGTGTGTTAACTAGCTCCCAGTAATGATTGATTTTCTTCAACAAAGGATATCAAAATAATAAAGCAAAGTAGATCATAGAAGAAAAATTGGAAAGTTTTTTAAAATTGTATTCTCTTTCTCAATCATGAAAACATTTTTTTAGGTTTCATGTTTTATTGCTTTAATGCTTTTGTAAGATATAGGCAAACAGAATAAATGGGTGTAGGTGAAATGATAAAAGTATATATTGTACAACTGATGGATGGTGGGCTAAGACAGCAAGATTACTACTTTTTCTATTTATTATTGTAAGGATGGTGATTACAGACAATTTACCTTGCTACCACATATTGGGCCAGATTACAAGTGGTGCGTTAAATATTTATTTTGTTTGCTCGTAAACACAGCTGAAAGTAAACTTTTAACACGGGCAGGTTAGCGCTTGTATTACATGTTGAAAGTAAGTCATTTGAGCATGAGTAAAACCTGATGCATGCTAACTTCAGGACTTTGAATATTATGATCCCGTTAACTTCTTCTCCATATAGTTTTCAATAGAACGCGCTTTTAAAAACATACTTATTGTTTGCGCATTAACCCAACACTGTGTAAGACCTTCAGCGTTATAGCTGAAGTAAGTTAAAGCACCTTTTCATATACCATATACCTTTTAACCCTTATAAAAAAAAATTGTAGTAATATTTCAATTAATCATTTTATTAGGTAGTGTATATATGGGTGTAACACTTTATTTTAATGTACTTATGTTGTATTTGGTGCACATTTTTTAAAAACCCTAACAGTTTGCGCTAGGGGGGCGATTGACTAATGTGCGGGCGGACATGATCCGCTGTAGCAGATCATGTCCGCCGCACATCAATAAATGCTGACATACGCTGTCGGCATTTATCATTGCACAAGCATTTATAGTGAAATGCTTGTGCAATGCCACCCCCTGCACATTCGCGGCCGCTAGCAGGGGGTGTCAATCATCCCGATCGTATCCGATTGGGCTGATTGCTGTCCGCCACCTCAGAGGTGGCAGATGAGTTAAGGAGCAGCGGTCATAAGACCACTGCTTCTTAACTCCTGTTTCCAGCGAGCCCAAAGGCTCGCGCGGAAACAGATGCATATGGGTGTTGATAAATCGACCCCTAGATCTTCACTCGCACAAACTTGACAAATTCATTGCATTTGCATGCATAGGTGTCTGCTCCCCATCCTGATCCCTGACTATAATAGTCCAGACTGGACTGGAGTCCAGATAAGTCAAAAAGAGAAGTGACCTTTTATTACGATGTGTTTTATTAAAGTGAAAGCAATATTGTTAAACAGAGTTGTCTTATCGGATGAAAAAAAAAAAACTGGCAGAATAGAGATAGAAGAAATTCAGAAAAAAATATTGACAATGATTCCCTTGAATATATTTTAGTTTCTAATTCAGAATGAGGATAATGACCCTTAGTTACATAATAAATATTTAGTTTGCAGCTTTTCAAAAGGTAAATAGAAAATTCAGTTTCATTATATATTATCTTATATAATATATTTTAATATATGTTGAAATAATTCCTAAAGGTGCTAAAAGTGACATAGCTAGTATAAAAAGATGAGTCAAAGAAATTATTACTTCCACGGAATGACTTCAATGTAAGTATAATCAATGCAAAGTATCTTCAAATCAATAAATATGTAAAATCAAGGAAAAGTGAATTTTTAGATACCAAAATTAAAATTATGTAGGGGAAACATAAAGGGCAAGATTAAGGGACATATTTATCAATGTGCGAGCGGACATAATATGAGGTAGCGTATCATGTCAGCCACACATCAATAAATGCCGACAGCATATGCTGTCGGCATTTATCATTGCTTCAGCAGTTCTTGTGAACTGCTGGTGCAATGCCGCCCCCTGCAAATTGGCCGCTAGCAGGGGGTGTTAATCAACCCGATCATATTCGATCGGGTTGATTTCTGTCCGCCGCCTCAGACCAGGCGGACAGTTTATGGAGCAGACGGACAAGTTATGGAGCAACGGAGCTTGATATATATGCCCCTAAGAGTGGAGCACAATTTTGCACTCCTGCGAGCGTGTTATCTGCACTCAATTTTTGCTCTCTCGTTGTCGCATCCTTGTGCAGAAAAAAAGGCTTTGCGAATTTGAGAGCATAGGATCGTATTCCCCCTAGGCTTTAATGGAGCCTTATTTTGAACAAGAACAAAAAATAACAGCTGTCATGTGTGTTTTCATATTTTGCACTCTTTTAACTTTGCAATGCAATATTTTTATGCAATAATTTCTATCAGACAGTGTCAATATGAATGTAACTGTACTGTTACATATGTTTTTTATGTGTATCGGGCAACTATTTAGTCGAGTGTAACAGTTAACTAGAGCTCTGAAGTCACATTGACCCAAAAAACCTAAATTGTGATTGCACTCTCGCATTCGCATTTACTTTCAACTTGCAAAATGAATGGTCTTATCTGTGTGCCCAAAAGGGCTGTGCCACTTGTAATCTGGCAGAAAATTTGCAGCTAATTTGTAAAGCAAATCTATTCTAAAGACTTTTTATGCAGACTTGCAACAAATGTGCTGCAAACTTTTGAAGCTTGGCAAGTCTAACAATTCCTTTGCAATTTTAACAGAAAAAAAAAACACAAGCTATACACAATTGTGGCAAACTTGCAGCAAATTTACAAAGCAAGTCTATTCTGAAGACTTTCTATGCAGACTTGCAACAAATGTGCTGCAAACTTTTGAAGCTTGGCAAGTCTAGCAAGAGTTTAGCAATTCCTTTGCAATTTTAACATAAAAAACCCACATGCTATACACAATTGTAGCAAACTTTCAGCAAATTTACAACGCAAGTCTATTCTGAAGACTTTCTACACAGACTTGTAACAAATGTGCAGCAAACTTTTGAAGCTTGGCAAGTCTAGCAAGAGTTTAGCAATATATTTGCAATTTTTACAGAAAAAAAAAAACAAATGCTATACACAATTGTGGCATACTTGCTGCAAATTTACAAAGCAAGTCTATTCCAGAGACTTTCAATAAAGACTTGCAACAATTGTACAGCAAACTTTTGAAGCTTGGCAAGTCTAGCAAGAGTTTAACAATTCATTTTCAAACTTGCAGCAAAAATACATGCTATCTGAGCTAGAAAACAATTGGGCCATTTGAGCTGAAAAAAAAACTAACACCTGCAAAAAAGCAGCGTTCAGCTCCTAACGCAGCCCCATTGTTTTCTATGGGGAAACACTTCCTACGTCTGCACCTAACACTCTAACATGTACCCCGAGTCTAAACACCCCTAACCTTACACTTATTAACCTCTTATCTGCCGCCTCTGCTATCTCTGACACCTGCATATTATTATTAACCCCTAATCTGCCGCTCCGGACACCGCCGCTACCTACATTATACCTATGTACCCCTAATCTGCTGCCCCTAACACCGCCGACCCCTATATTATATGTATTAACCCCTAATCTGCCCCCCACAACGTCGCCGCCAGTTACCTACAATAATTAACCCCTAATCTGCCAATCGGAGCTCACCGCTACTATAATAAATGTATTAACCCCTAAAGCTAAGTCTAACCCTAACACTAACACCCCCCTAAATTAAATATAATTTAAATCTAACTAAATAAATTAACTCTTATTAAATAAATTATTCCTATTTAAAGCTAAAAACTTACCTGTAAAATAAACCCTAATATAGCTACAATATTAATTATAATTATATTGTAGCTATTTTAGGATTAATATTTATTTTACAGGCAACTTTGTATTTATTTTCACCAGGTACAATAGCTATTAAATAGTTAATAACTATTTAATAGCTACCTAGTTAAAATAATTACAAAATTACCTGTAAAATAAATCCTAACCTAAGTTACAATTAAACCTAACACTACACTATCAATAAATAAATTAAATACAATACCTACAATTATCTACAATTAAACCTAACACTACACTATCAATAAATAAATTAAATAAAATACCTACAAATAAATACAATTAAACCTAACACTACACTATCAATAAATAAATTAAATAAAATACCTACAAATAAATACAATGAAATAAACTAACTAAAGTACAAAAAATAAAAAAAGCTAAGTTACAAAAAATAAAAAAATATTTACAAACATTAGAAAAATATTACAACAATTTTAAACTAATAACACCTACTCTAAGCCCCCTAATAAAATAACAAAGACCCACAAAATAAAAAAATGCCCTACCCTATTCTAAATTAAAAAAGTTCAAAGCTCTTTTACCTTACCAGCCCTGAAAAGGGCCCTTTGCGGGGCATGCCCCAAAGAATTCAGCTCTTTTGCCTGTAAAAAAAACACATACAATACCCCCCCAACATTACAACCCACCACCCACATACCCCTAATCTAACCCAAACCCCCCTTAAATAAACCTAACACTAAGCCCCTGAAGATCTTCCTACCTTATCTTCACCTCGCCGGGTATCACACCGATCCGTCCTGGCTCCGATGTCTTGATCCAAGCCCAAGCGGGGGGCTGAAGATGTCCATGATCCGGCTGAAGTCTTCATCCAAGCGGGAGCTGAAGAGGTCCATGATCCGGCTGAAGTCTTCTATCAACGGCATCTTCAATCTTCTTTCTTCCGGAGCCATCATCTTCCAGCCGACGCGGATCCAACCTCTTCTACCGACGCCTACTCGCCGAATGACGCTTCCTTTAAATGACGTCATCCAAGATGGCGTCCGTCGAATTCCGATTGGCTGATAGGATTCTATCAGCCAATCGGAATTAAGGTAGGAAAATTCTGATTGGCTGATGGAATCAGCCAATCAGAATCAAGTTCAATCCGATTGGCTGATCCGATCAATAGAATGCGAGCTCAATATAATTGGCTGATTGGATCAGCCAATCAGATTGAACTTGATTCTGATTGGCTGATTCCATCAGCCAATCAGAATTTTCCTACCTTAATTCCGATTGGCTGATAGAATCCTATCAGCCAATCGGAATTTGAGGGACGCCATCTTGGATGACGTCCCTTAAAGGAACCTTCATTCTTCAGTTGGACGTCGGAAGAAGAAGATTGATCCGCGCTGGAGGTCTTCAAGATGGAGCCGTTCCTCATCGGATGAAGAGAGAAGATGCCGCTTGGATCAAGATGGTTGCCGGTCCGGATCTCCTCTTCTTCCCGGATAGGATGAAGAGTTTGGAGCCTCTTCTGGACCTCTTCAGCCGCCACTTGATAGAAGATTTCAGCCGGATTATGGATCGTCAGCCCCCGCTTGGGCTTGGATGAAGATTTCGGAGCCGGGAGCGATCGGTGAACCTGGCATGGTGAAGATAAGGTAGGAAGATCTTCATGGGCTTAGTGTTAGGTTTATTTAAGGGGGGTTTGGGTTAGATTAGGGTTATGTGGGTGGTGGGTTGTAATGTTGGGGGGGGTATTGTATGTTTGTTTTTACAGGCAAAAGAGCTGAATTATTTGGGGCATGCCCCGCAAATGGCCCTTTTCAGGTCTGGTAAGGTAAAAGAGCTTTGAACTTTTTTAATTTAGAATAGGGTAGGGCATTTTTTTATTTTGTGGGTCTTTGTTATTTTATTAGGGGGCTTAGAGTAGGTGTAATTCGTTTAAAATTGTTTGAAAATATTTTTTTATTTTTTGTAACTTAGTTCTTTTTTATTTTTTGTACTTTAGTTAGTTTATTTAATTGTAGTTATTTGTAGGTATTGTATTTAATTAATTTATTGATAGTGTAGTGTTAGGTTTAATTGTAGATAATTGTAGGTATTTTATTTAATTAATTTATTGATAGTATAGTGTTAGGTTTAATTGTAACTTAGGTTAGGATTTATTTTACAGGTAATTTTGTAATTATTTTAACTATTTTAGCTATTGACCTGGTTAAAATAATTACAAAGTTGCCTGTAAAATAAATATTAATCCTAAAATAGCTACAATATAATAATAATTTATATTGTAGCTATATTAGGAATTATTTTACAGGTAAGTATTTAGCTTTAAATAGGTTTAATTTATATAATAAGAGTTAATTTATTTCGTTAGATAAAAATTATATTTAACTTAGGGGGGTGTCAGTGTTAGGGTTAGACTTAGCTTTAGGGGTTAAAAATTTATTAGAATAGCGGTGAGCTCCGGTCTGCAGATTAGGGGTTAATGTTTGAAGTTAGGTGTCGGCGATGTTAGGGAGGGCAGATTAGGGGTTAATACTATTTATTATAGGGTTATTGAGGCGGGAGTGAGGCGGATTAGGGGTTAATACATTTATTATAGTAGCAGTGCGGTTCGGTCGGCAGATTAGGGGTTAATAAGTGTAGGTTGGTGGCGGCGACGTTGGGGGCGGCAGATTAGGGGTTAATAAATATTATGTAGGTGTCGGCGGTATTAGGGGCAGCAGATTAGGGGTACATAGGGATAACGTAGGTGGCAGCGGTGTGCGGTCGGCAGATTAGGGGTTAAAAAATGTAATAGAGTGGCGGCGATGTGGGGGGACCTCGGTTTAGGGGTACATAAGTAGTTTATGGGTGTTAGTGTACTTTAGAGCACAGTAGTTAAGAGCTTTATAAACCGGCGTTAGCCCAGAAAGCTCTTAACTCCTTTTTTTTTTCTGCGGCTGGAGTTTTGTCGTTAGATTTCTCACTTCAGCCACGACTCTAAATACCGGCGTTAGAAAGATCCCATTGAAAAGATAGGATACGCAAATGGCATAGGGGGATCTGCGGTATGGAAAAGTCGCGGCTGGAAAGTGAGCGTTAGACCCTTTCCTGACTGACTCCAAATACCAGAGGGCGGTAAAAACCAGCGTTAGGAGCCTCTAACGCTGGTTTTCACGGCTACCGCCCAACTCTAAATCTAGCCGATAGTTTGCAAGTTCAAAGTTAATGGAATAGTGGTTACACTACTACAGGGCAGAAAAGGGAAGTTATAATGGCTGCAACCAGATTTCTGAGAAGGCAGGTTGAGAAAAACTCTCGACCTGCAGCAAGACTTGGTGGCAACAGGCACTGAGGTTTCAGTTTGCACAGTAAGGCGCATACTAAACGCACAATGTTTCCATGCCAGAGCTCCAAGGCGTACACCACTACAGCTCCAGTATGTTTAAAATCATATAAATAAACCACAGAAGTTTTGGGATTCTGTGGAGCGATGAAACAAAACTGGAACTTTTCAGCCTGATGGATCAGCATTATGTCTGGAGGAATAATAATGAAGTTTACACTGAAAAGAATAATCTGCCTACAGTTAAAGGGAGATAGGGCATGTAATGTTAAACAACTTTCTAATTTACTTTTATCAACAAATTATCTTTGATCTCTTGGGCTTTGAAATTTGCATATGAAATTACCTAGGTTTAGCTTTCAACTAAGAATAACAAGAGAACAAAGCTAAAAGTAAATTAGAAAGTTGTTTACAATTACATGCCATGAGAGTTTAATTTGGACTTTACTATCCCTTTAAAGGTACATTAAAGTCACAATTAAAAGTTCATGATTCAGATAGAGCATGCAATTTTAAACAACTTTCCAATTTACATATATTATAACGTTTGCTTTGTTCCTTTGGTATCATTATTTCAATAGCATACCTAGGTAGGTTCATACGCAGCAATGTACTACTGGGAGCCAGGTGGTGATTGGTGGCTGCACATATATGCATCTTGTCATTGGCTCACCAGATGAGTTCAGCTAGATCCCAGTAGGGCACCGCTGCGCCTTCAACAAAAGATACCAATAGAATAATTAAATAAAGAAATTGGTTTCATGTCCTTTAAAATAGTAGCTACTGCCACAAACCAGCAGAAGCATAATATCTATCTATCTATCTATCTATCTATCTATCTATCTATCATCTTTCATCTATTTATTTATATATATATTTGTTTGTTTTTTACTTTTTTATTTTATTATTTTGCTTGTTAATGGACACAGGATTGGGAAGAACAAAATAAATCTTGCATACTTATTGGTTGACACAGAAATCAATCAGCTGACAAGGACATTACTGTATCTTTACTGAATAGAGTAAAAGTCTTTTCTACCTTTAGAATAACAGTTTTAACCACATGAATGAATCAGCAAACTTTTTTATGTATTAAAATCAAAGACTAGCCTTAGAATATGTAGATGTATTTTTTACAATTATATTAGTTGTTTAAATATTGAAAATATTAGTTTAAAGTTACTTTCGTTTCTATAAAGTTGCCCATTTTATATCTGGCACTAATTGGGCGCCATGTACTAAGAGGCGGGCGGACAGCTTCTTAACTCGCGAAGCTGTCCGCCCGCCTCCGCTACACCCGGGCAGCGGATCTATTGATCTGCTTGCCCGTATGTACCATTACACACTCATCGGAGTGTGTAATGCCCGCCCCTTCAATTGCGCGACCAATCACGCGACTGAAGGGGCTGTCAATCACCGAGAGCGAGCGTGCTCTCTGTGATTTTGCTTCGCCACCTAAGAGGTGGCGTACGGTGTAGGAAGCAGCCTCGCATATGCGAACCTGCCCCGCAAAGGCTCCTGAGCAGCTTTCGCTGCTTCGTACATGGAGCCCATTATCTTTTTATCTGCCCTCAACAGAAAGGATCGATAAGGGGAAATTAAAGGGACATGAAACCCTTTTTTTTCATGATTCAGATAGAGCATACAGTTATAAATAACTTTCTAATTTACTTCTGTCATCTAATGTGCTTCATTCTTTTAGTATCATTTGTTGAAGAAGCAGCAATGTACTACTGAGAGCTAGCTGAATGCATTGAGTGAGCCAATAGCACAAGGCATATCTTTGCAGCCAGCAATTAGCAGCTCTGAGCCTACCTAGGCAGGTAAAACAAGTTAGATAATAGAAGTAAAATAGAAAGTTGATTAAAATCATGAAAGAAAACAATGGCAGTGTCCATTAGTTTATAGAAACTCAATTTTTAGAGTTAAATCACAGGAAAAGGGAAGAATATAAATAATGAAAAAATCTACAGAGAATTTAACTTTTTATATTATAATCTAGTGAAGAGTTTGCTCATTGCAATGGAATTTTTGCATTCAAGCTCAAAGCAAAATACTGCTGTAAAATGTAGTGCTTTATGAGACCTGAAGTAAATCATTATCATTTGCTAGTTTGCATAATAATGGAAATAAAGGTTTTAAAGGGACATAATACTCATATGCTTAATCACTTGAAGTGAAGCATCATAACTGTAAAAATCTGATATTTAAATATCACCTGAACATCTCTATGTAAAAAGGGAATATATTTTACATGAAGAGAAAGTGCTCTGTGAACAGAGCTGCTCTAAAACTTCAAGCTGAAAAAAAGTTATTCTCGACTATACTTGTAGCTATCTATCTATCTATCTATCTATTATCTATCCATCTATTTATCTATCAAATAATCTATCTGTCTATATATATGTCTGCCTGTTTGTCTGTCAAAAATGTCATGTTTCTAGTACATAAATTTAGGTATGGGTGAGGAATAGATATGGGCTTGTCAGAACAGGTGGTCCTCGGTTTACCACGGTTCAATTTGCGCCGTTTCAGAATAACAACCTTTTTTTTTTTTTTAGTCATGTGACTGCTATTGAAAAGCATTGAGAAGCAGTGCATTGATTAAAATAGCCATTAGGTGGAGCTGTCCGCTTGTGTTGGAGCAAAGATATGCAAGCCAAGCAAGTTAAAATTAAACTGTATAACTAGACCTGAGCTATCGAGCAGCTTTCATAGGAACAAGATCTTCCTGTCTATAAATCAGTCCAGATTGGAATGCAGAAAAATGCACGTAAAGTCTGTGTTGTGTGATTATTTTATTAGGTTTATAATGTTGTTTAGCAAATGTTTTTATTCGTTTAACTTAGTTTAATGATATATTCTGTGTTGTGTGATCATTTAATTAGGTTTATAATGCTGTTTAGCATTTAAAGTCTTCATTTCAAAGCTTTAAAAATAATGTATTAGGTGCTAACATTTTGAGAGGGGCCTGGAACCTAACTCCCTCACTTCCCATTGACTTACATTATAAACTGTGTTTCAATTTACAATGGTTTCGATTTACAACCATTCCTTCTGGAACCTAACCCCGGCGTAAACTGAGGGCTACCTGTACATTGCTGGGTGGAGTCAATGAGGCCCTTGACATACTTTCACTTGGATATCCTGTGAGTTATTGGTCTGTCCCTAATTGTTACTTAAATGTCCCTTTAGCTTTCTATTGACAAAATTATAAAATGGGCACTTAAATGTGCACTTAAAGGGGCATTATATGGCAAAAAGTGTTTGTAACAATGTTTTGAAAAAAATTTGTATACATTGTTGATCAATAGAGACATGCATATTCTAGTCAGCTTTTCATAGATATGTTGCATCACTTTGAAGTGATTTTGCAAGTGGGTAACATGTTGCTTTAGTCTGAGGTTGCACTAAAGTAATGTGAGTCACCTACGAGTGTTTAGTGCAATATAAACCATGTAAATGTTTGCTGTGCAGGTTCCCTATAAGCACAACTATGTCAGATCTGAATGAACAGACATCATGCCTATATTATCATCTTTAACCCTTTGCAGTCAGGATATTACGAAACAAGCATTCAACAAATATTTACAGGGGAGGTCTGTTTTCTAAAATGGAAGTGAAACAACATAGGAAATCCTGACAATAAACCTTACATCCTGGCTTCCTAAAAAACAAAAAAAAACAAAACACATGCATAGTGACAGACGTTTTACGTAACTTAAGCATGTGCTTCGTCAATTTGCTACAAACAAGGTGCCTCGTGCCTTTAATCATGGAAATTCTGAGGGTCTTCTAATTATGTAACAGCACAAAAAAAGACAGTGGAATTTAAAATGAAGGTCTCTACTGGTCAAAGAAAAAAAAATATGTTAGAACAATGGGATTAATTTGCAAACAGGAAACTGACATAGTTACTATAATGCTAAATAGTTGGAAGAAAAAAAAATGTGCTAAGTTAGGAAATATGATTTTTATTTTCTGGCAAGTTGATGAAATGTTTGCTTAGTGTTTGCTATTTTGTCACCACATTGCATGGTGCTTTGTACAAGATGATAGGATTTGTGCTAAAAAAAGACTGAGAAGTTATACAAATAGGACAATTATGTCTGCATATGGACTTTATAAACTGCACTGATAGATTTGCTCTCCCATAAGCAACAGAAAAAAAACAATAATTCTTAACTTTACATGTGCTTTGCACATCATGCATACTAAAGGGTCATGAAACCCCAAAAAAATTCTTTCATGATTTAGCTAGAGAATACAATTTTAAAAATGTTTCCAATTTTCTTCAATGATCAAATTTGCTTTGTTCCCATGTTATTCTTTGTTGAAGAGATATCTAGAAAGGTAACGTGCACACATTTGGGGCACTGCATAACATGAAATGGTGCTGCCATCTAGTGCTCTTGCTAATGTATAGCAATGTTGCACAACTGCTGCCATATAGTGCTGTCGACACGTGCACACTCCTGAAATTACCTTCCTGCTTTTCAACAAAGGATAAGAATAAAACATAGACATTTTGATAATAGAGGTACATTGGAAAGTTATTTAAAACTGTATGTTCTATCTCAGTGTTACTCAACCGTGGTCCTCAAGTACCCCCTACAGGCCAGGTTTCATTTAATGCTGAACCAGTGCACAGGTGAAATAATCAGCTGATCAATAACCATAGTTACTAACCTGCTCTCACCTGTCAGCTGATTATTTCACCTGTGCACTGGTTCAGCTATAATGAAAACCTGGCCTGTTGGGGGTAATTGAGGACCGTGCTTGAGAAACAATGTTCTATCTGAATTATAAAAGAAAAAAATGGGGTTTTATCTGCCTTTAAAGATACATGAACCCCAAAATGTTTCTTCCATGATAAGAAGGGGACTTCTTTGGCATAACATAACACCATCGGAAATGTACATAGGTCTGATCTGTGGAATCAATGGGACCTTTTCACAATTATCAATGAGAAGATGGAAAATGTTAGTCTATTGAGTTTATGGTTTATGTAAGTAGAAGCTTTAGGGGAGTAGAAAAGGATATTAGGCCACTTAAACTGAAAAAGATCCTACAGGCTTTTAAAACATTATGCCCTACCACTGTTCTCTGCTTGTCAATGTTGCTATCTCAAGTATAACAAATCTACCTAACACTATTTATCAAAGGCTTCAAAAGCCTTTCAACCTCATACGACTGCAGGTTCTCACCAGACAACCTGCACGCCGTATTTAACAAGCAGCTCTAAAGAGGTGAATTTCAATCTCCCTGGTCTCGTCCGACTGGGGAGATTGACAGCTCTTGCCCACGCATGATTGACTGTGGGCGGGCAGGGGCAGGATTGCATGCAAGCGCAAAATAGCACTCGTGTGCAATGCTGAATTCCACCAGGAGAATTCATCCCGCCAGACGTGAGCTGCGGCGGACAGGGGCGCGTATATATGTGCCCTTGTCCAATGCAGCTTGATAAATCAACCTCTAAATACTATTTGCTTAAAGTCTGTAGTTATAGGATTAAAGGGACATGAAACCCAAAATTGCATGATTCTGATAGAGAATACCATTTTAAACAAGATTCCAATTTAATTCTATTATTTCATTTGCTTCATTCTTCAGATATCCTTTGCTGAAGAAATAGCAATTCTCATGGGTGTGCCAATCACACAAGGCATCTATGTGCAGCCACCAATCAGCAGCTGCTGAGCCTATTTAGATATGCTTTTCAACAAAGGGATAGAGAATGAAGCAAATTAGATAATAGAAATAAGTTTGAAAGTTGAATAGAATTGCATGCTCTTTCTAAACCATGAAAGAAACAAATGCTGATTTCATGCCCCTTTAAGAAAACAATTCTCTGTGATGGCATCTGTGTGTTGGGACATCTCAAGATATGTTACTTTATGTTGCTAAGCATGTAGGTGGATCCCAGTCTGGCACTGGCCCCAGACTTGATTTTTGGCACAGAATCCAACAGCAAAGGCTTGATTTCAGCTGGCAAATAAAGAGTGGTATGGGAAATGACAGGCATATAGTGGCCAATTCAAGGCTGGGTGGAACCAGTACGATGTATGACACACAACATTAAGTAACAAAACAAACGTGAGATCTCTGCAACAGATCACATGGTCCTGCATGGAAATTGAATCCAGTCCAGGTTTTATATGTCTAGACATCATGTATAGTGTGTTATTAATTGTAGCTCTATAATGCATTGCAAAACAAAATATAATGTTCTAGGTTTGCTATACAAAGTTATTACAGGACATACACCTAGGTAGGTTGGGTATACTATGTATGCATCCACTTAACGTTCATTCCACATACTGTACGTTTATTCTTTCTAGCCCAAGTGAGTAGTTCTACCATCAAGTTCTGATTCAATTTATTTTAAAGTAACTCTGAGATTCAGTTATGATCTCACAATCAGAGGATAAATATTTAAAGGGGTGGAAAAATATCACTACCTCATACTGATTGGGGGTAAAGAATGTAAGTGGATACCCTTAGGGGAACTTTTACTCCGGGCACTGTGGATTTCTGTTTTATTTTATTTTGTTTTATTTATCTATTTCTATTATTATTTTTGTTTTTATCTGTATATTTGGATATTTGCTTATTTTGCGACAACACTGTATAACTGTAGTTTTATTTGTAAGTTTGCCAGTTTTAATGTTATAAAGATTTTAAGGCATGATATACTGACATTAATAATCTGGGTTCTGATTTCATTGCACAACTGTATGTTTTTTTTATATGCAAGTTGGCCAATTTTGATGCTCTAAACAGCTCTAGGTATGCAAAAACTTTGTAATAATACCCTGTGATAAGACACTACTTAGTCCTTTCTTGCTCCCATATATTGTGTGTACATTATATGTTTATGTATTAAGAATATACAACTATAGAATATTTTCTGCCTCATAGAAATCGCTTCTGCAGTCTAATTTCTATTATTTATTTTTTAACTTATTTGGATAAACATTCATATACTAAGGGGTCTCTTAACAGACACTCTACTTGCATTCTGTAGTGCCATTTCAATGCGCCTTTCATTATCTATCTTTTCTCTTGTTTTTACACACACATATATATATATATATATATATATGCTCAAAAAACAAAGTATTGCAGTATGCAGTGATACCTTTTTTATTGGACTAACATAATATTTAAAAGACAAGCTTTCGAGAGTTTTCCTCAGGTCTTCCTCAGGTCTAAAGCAATACTGTCCTATATTGATTTCTTTTTCCTTTTTGTTTTTCCTCTCATCTGGCCTATTTACTCTCCTCTGTTTATTTATTCTTTCTGGCTATTCTCAGCTATTTTCTCCTTCAGACACATTCTCTGCTTTTATGACCCCCCTCTCACCCCCCTCCCTCCCTTCCATTTGTTGTATGTAATGTGCTTCTATATCAGATTGATCAGTATTGCTTTAGACCTGAGGAAGGGAGGAAAACTCTTGAAAGCTTGTCTTTGAAATATTATGTTAGTCCAATAAAAAAGGTATCACTGCATACTGCAATACTTTGTTTTTTGAGCATCTATCTACTGGACTAACACGGCTACTCCAATCTTCACTATATATGTGTATATATATATATATATATATATATATATATATATATCAAACCTGTCTTCAGTCCGACCCTCCTATGGACATCCGCCTAGGTGCAAAAATACAGTACCACAGTCCCAAAAAAAGATTGCACTCTCAGGTCTTTTTAACATAGAATATCACACTTTAATGTAACATTTTCGGAGACGTTGTCTCCTTCATTAGCATGTCAAATGTGTACACAAATACATCATTTATAGTGAATACAATACCAATCTCATACTGTGTCAGTGGCGCCAAACAGTGTTTGGAATGCATGCCTGCGTTCCAGTGCCTTGTGCAACCGGAAGTGTCAAAAACACGTCATTTCCGGGTATACGTGGAATTACAAAAAATACCAAAATTAACATATACTCTGCATATCGTTTTTATTTAGATAAAGCAACTAGCTGCATTAGGTATGCACTATTAGTAATTAGGTGTCATATTATTAACATAAGAGTTAAACAAAACATGAGTGAAAAGCGATATGGCTTCCTTTGTTGCCACGGTAATCGCTATTATCAATACAAACACCCTATTACTACTATAGCTCAACACCCTCCTATCGATTCATGCCACATAACTATGAATGTGATTTTATTCACAGCCCTATATCTGGTGAATCATAAGTGGACCTTTATCCACAACAAAAAGATTATAGCACGCTAGTTTCGTTGCCTTGGAAACCACAGTGCTTGTCATATTATTTACTACCCATGTTATGGACTATACCCAGACTACACTAAATGTAGTCTATGTTCACACTTGTATGCTAGGGTAGGACTTTCTTTAGTGATATCATGAAACTGCGTACTCTAGGTGTCTAAAATGGATCTAAACCATCCCGTACATACACTTAAAAACAAAAAGAACACTCGAGAACTATACTGTGTGTGATCTACATATATACATATGTTCAAACAATCATGCATGGGTTTACACATAAATTTACACATGGAGTTGCAAGCCTATTAGTGAGTCCCAGCTTACTTATTGCATATTGGCCTCTCAATCCCAGAGTAAAAATGAGATATTATGACAGGTAATGTAAATTCCATAGGTCAGATTAATACCCCCTTATTTTTCTTTATATGTACATATTTGTATAAGGCCCATAGCTAAATAAAATTATGGGATATTGTCCCAAAATTGGCCCTTTAAGTGATTAGTACCAAAAATGCCCATCACATCTCCTAGTCTACTACATCCTAATTGTAAACACAAAATATGAGTTAATAGTCTGTATCACCATATGACTGCTAGTGCTAGTGGCCCAACTTATGGCTACGGTCATGTGGAAAATTAGAGTGACCTCCTGAATGCATCCGGACTTGCACTTGGCACACAAGCTAAAATATGTGCCCGATGCCAAGTGCTACCGGTACCCTCAGGGACAACCCTCCCACACAGTGGGGTGGTCGTTCCCTGTACACGGTGGAGTACCAATGAGTCAGGGCCGCACTCCCGGTATTTGCCACCCAGGACCATACTAGACTAGTGCTTTAAAGCCTGGTACAGAGTTCAATCCTCCTGGAAAGATAGTGCCCAGTCTGTATATCCATGTCTGTATATAATGGCTATTTTACAGGTATATTTGTATTTATTTTAACTAGGAAGTTATTAAATAGTTAATAACTATTTAATAACTATTGTACCTAGTTAAAATAAATACAAACTTGCCTGTAAAATAAAAATAAACCCTAAGCTAGCTACAATGTAACTATTAGTTATATTGTAGCTAGTTTAGGGTTTATTTTATAGGTAAGTATTTAGTTTTAAATAGGAATAATTTATTTAATGATTGGAATTTTATTTAGATGTATTTAAATTATATTTAAGTTAGGGGGTGTTAGGGTTAGGGTTAGACTTAGGGGTTAATAAATTTAATATAATGTCGGCGACGTTGGGGGCGGCAGATTAGGGGTTAATAAATGTAGGTAGGTGGCGGCGGTGTAGGGGGGGCAGATTAGGGGTTAATAAATATAATGTACGTGGCGGTGGTGTAGGGGCGGCAAATTAGGGGTTAATAAGTATAATGTAGGTAGTGGTGGGCTCCAGGAGCGGCGGTTTAAGGGTTAATACATTTATTAGAGTTGCGGCTTGGTCTGGAAGCAGCAGTTTAGGGGGTAAACAGTATAGTATAGTGTGGGTGTTTAGTGACAGGGTACCAAGAAAGCTGAAAAAAAGCCGAAGAGCAGCGAGATCGATGACTGTTAGTTAACAACAGTCCGCTGCTCATCGCCCCGTACTTGGTGCACGGCTTTTTGACAGCTTTTTTGGTAACTTTCGAGAACGTATTCAGGTCCGTGGCCGCGATGTTAGTCGATCTTAGGCGAACGTATTGGTGCCGTCGAATGCAAGAAAGTCGATGCTTTGATAAATAAATGCCATAGTCTAAACTCCACCATCCAAACTCCTCCCTTGATGATCTAGACTCCATATCCAGCCTCTTCTCTCAAGATGCATATTATGAATTATTGAATTGTGTTTGTATATTTAAAGGACTGTTAAATACAGCAGAAATGCATAATTAACAAATGCACAATAAAAAGACAAAGCATAAGCTTTTAGGAGCCGATTCTAAAAATGTTGCTGCAGACGTGGTTTTCCATATCGATAACCGCAGGGGCAGACCTCATAGATGTCTCCCATAGAAATAATTATGACTGCTCTCTGCTATGTAAAAGTTTGTGATGTAGGACGAAGTATACAGGGAGAATCCGGCATATGTTTAAACTTTAATATTACACCAAATACAAATCAAAATTCAATGTTTTAATTCACTGTACCTTCAAATTTATGTTATTTTAGAATGCATAGGTTTCGGAGTAATTCATGTTTTGAGTATTTTGATATAAGCTTGCACGTTTTGATTTGCAAGAAAAAAAAACAGTGAGACCTGTAGGGCAAAAAACCTTTAGCGAATTATGCTAGGATTTGAGAGATTTTTTTTTAAATATTCTATTTACATTTTCCTCCCCTTGTATCATGTTACAGCCATCAGCTAATGTATATACGTATATACTGTAAATGTTTGCACATGCTCAGTAGGATCTGGTACATCAGAAAGTGTGCATATAAAAATATTGTGCACATTTTGATAATGGAAATTAATTGGAAAGTTTCTTAAAATTGCATGCTTGATCTGAATCATAAAAGTTTAATTTTGACTTAGGTGTTCCTAACATTTTAAGAAAAGAGACAAATACAAAAAAGTTTATTGGTACAAAGCAATGTATTTTCCCTTAAAGGGACAGTAAACACCAGAATTTTTGTTGTTTAAAAAGGTAGATAATCCCTTTATTAACCATTCTCCAATTTTGCATAACTAACAAAGTTATAATAATATAATTTTTACTTCTGTGATTACCTTGTATCTATGCCTCCTCAAACTGCGCCCTTATTTCAGTTCTTTTGACAGACTCGCATTTTTAGCCAATCAGTGCTTGCTCCTAGGAGCTTCACGTGCCTGAGCTCAATGTTATCTATATGAAACACATGAACTAACACCCTCTAGTGGTGAAAAACTGTCAAAATGCTTTCAGATTAGAGGCGGCTTTCAAGGTCTAAGAAATTAGCATATGAACCTCCTAGATTTAGCTTTCAACTAAGAATACCAAGAGAACAAAGCAAAATTGGTAATAAAAGTAAATTGGAAAGTTGTTTATAATTACATGCCCTATTTAAATCATGTAAGTTTTTTTTTTTACTTGACTGTCCCTTTAATACAGTATTGATATGTTCTTCTAGAAGTGCACCTTACATGAGAGTACATGAGTACCTTTAGCAACTAATTTCCTGAGAATCTATTTTTCAGATGGTATTTAGAAAGTGTTCAAGCCAATGTTTCTCAGATGTTTTCCTCAGGATATACAGTAGATCTTCACTTTGATTTCCCTGTTTACTATAAAACACTGGAGAACTTTTCCATCTGCTTTCTGTTTTCTCTAGAGCTTCCTGAACCAACAATTCCAAAGATGTCCAACGTCAGATATTTGTTGGAAGCGCAAGATTACAAACTCTTTTGATAATTTTTTTTGTATCCACTGAGCTAAATATTGTGTTTATTGTGTGGATGCCTTATGTTTGAAATTTATTCAAATTAATATACAAATTATTTACAGACTTGACCTTGCATGTCCTTTTATATCTTTGCATCTATTTTTATATCTTTATTGTATTAGATTTTACTACCACTTGTAAATCTGTAACTGTGATTATATTTGGTAAATCTTTAAAAAACTGTAACTGTGACTATATTTGGTAATCTTTGGCTTTGTGTTAATGTGGTTGATCACATTTTTGGGTTTGTTTTCGGCAGATTACATTTTCTGAACCTAAGTCGGTATTGTTTTTCGAGTTATCACAATCATATAATGCCACTGGACCTCAAAATTATTATCTCCTAAACAACACAAAATAGCTATCTGTTTCAACAAGTTAAGCTCCTAATTTTGTAATGGAAAAAATAAATGTGCACAATAAGTTACAATTAAAAAATGTTGTTGTCCGTGGTTTACTGATTGTATCAAAGTTGTATCAAAGTTGATATTTCTGTATATCGATTGATCCTTTTTAACTGTGTGTAGTGAGCTAATAGGTGACGTGTCCAATTAACCTGTTGTCCAATACTAGAGATTTTTTTTTTGTTTCAAAGGGATTTGAACAGGAGCCTTATAAGTATAGTGGGCATCCATATTTGTTGGGTTATTGATTTTGATCATTTTTATTAGTTTAAAAGTGCCTCTTATTAATGTTTTTAACTTTAATTGATTGAGCAGAGAAAGCATTAGTATCTGATGACATTGTCATCTAATATGATGGAGAAAATGTCTGTGTGTTTTGTCCATGCAAAACAATTAAAAACTTTTGGGGTACTCTGTAAATAAATAGAAAAGTGTTGTCTGGGGTTTATCAATTAATTTTTGCTGTTGAATTTGATATGTTTAAATGTTTAAGTGATGTTAATTATTAAGAATAATCATAGGGCTATTTTTCACAGAAATTAAAAAAAAAAGTACTGCTGATTGAAAATGGCTCATCGACAGCCGTTTACATAACGGTAATTATCAATTCCCTCCCCCCATGTTTTTTTTTTATTATTATTGTTTTAGAAAAAAAAAACTCCCATGCTTTATTGTAAAAAGGAAAATAAGTAATTAACTGTAGTTTTTGCAGTTATACTCTCTATAGAAATGTGAATGTTACAGCTTCAAAAAAACATGGCGGTGATTACAATCCTTTAGAAAAGTTTATCAGATGCTTTCTCTACAAAAATACTGAGACTTTAACTGTGAATTTTGCAGACAAGAATCAACAGATAATTGTGATTGACCTGATGTTTAAAAAACCTCTTAAGGACATATGACGGAATTTTTCCGTCATAAAACAATTGAACAAACTGAAAGCTGCGTCCTTAAAGGGTTAAAAGAGTAAAATATTTATTTCTGTATTGGTGCTGAGTTTTAACATTTTTTATGAATTAATGATCTAATATCATATATGTGCTATAAGCACTTGATCTTTATAATGAGAACACACAGCAAAACATACTCTTGTATGTGTCATTCAAAAGTACAGTGTACACTATATTTATGCTATCTAAATAGAGTACCTCAAATTATTAGACCAAATGGTTAAAAGATTGTAATTTTAATATTAATTTCATATTTATTCTTAATAGTGTTAATGGGTTTGTTAGTTTTATAACAATTTCTTATTCCATGATATATTGGCATCATCTGCAATACATATGTATTTGAAATTTGACGTAATATTACTAAAATATTTGGTAAATTTAAAAGTATATATTGTATGTTTTTACAGATGGGTAAACAAAGTGACTTGTTGTTAAAGGGACACAAACCCCCATTTTTTTCCTTTCATGATTTAGATAGAGCATACAATGTTAGTGAAATAGTGATAGCTTTTGTACTTTTATTATGACTAGAAGTTCCCTTTAAGTATCAGCAAATATATATGTAAGGCAGAGACGACAAACAAGCTCCAAGTTATAAATTGCTCTTTAGTGCAATTGTGTGTTTATCAAATTTTAGCATGCTTGGTTTATTTCTTATAATTGCAAGAGAACAGATTAAACAGAAATGGGTGTCAGATATCATGGTTCGTTAAGAAATCAAATACAACACAAAGTACAAAAGCAGAAAAACCTGTTTCTCATGAACTCTATTTTACACAACCTGTTTATACTGGTCAGAGGATCCTGCGTCCATAATATATGCATTTGTCTAACATCCTCAAAAAAACAACAACCCACATCTCTTCTACCCAGATGAGATGTGTGGCCCCAAAACTGAGCCCTCCAGTGTTGAATTGTGTGTACCATCATTATCAAACTATGTTCCCTTAAAGGGATGGTAAACACTTCAATATAACTTTAAAAAAAATTAAAGTGCATGCCATAATTTTTCTAAAAACCTCTTCATTTTTTTTAATACTTCTATTAAATAAATTTTTTTATTAATCTATTAGTTTATAGATTATGCTCCCCTGCCAGCCTCCCTCCTCTGTTTAATTTTTTTCCCCTTTTTTCTGCCCAATCAAAAGCTCAGCCATCTGGTCCTTTCAAGCATGCATAGTAACCACAGTCAGTCAGTGCTTATTACTTTTCTACATGAGTGGCACAAAAATTTACCTCAACTGATTGATGCTCCTCAAAATTTCAAATTTTTGTAAATGCTATTTTTTTTCATGATCAAGGCGCATTTTTTTTTTCATTCTACTTTCAATTTTTTTTATTTTAGACAAGCTGATTGGAGGTATGCGCTATTGTTATGATAAAAAGCGCACACGATTGCAGGATGAGAAGCATTCGTTTAACTGTGATGTGAACGCTCTACCCATAACAGTGATGTGTGCAGTGGGCGGGACTGCTGTACACGTCAACCTGCTTGTAAAGCAATACGTTTGAAGAGGAGGTGGCTAAAAGAAAAAAAAAATATTAGAAAGCTTTCATTTGTTAACGCGCGGCTCTATTCCTAGTGATGTAGGACTGCAGTATACGTCACTTTACTTTTGAGGCAACGTTTTCTGAGATAATAAAAATAATTGATCGCCTTCACCTAATTGATTTTCATTGATGCAAATCACTCTGATCATAGTGATGTGGGCATAGAAACATAGAAACATAGAAACATAGATATTGACGGCAGATAAGAGCCATAGGCCCAGCAAGTCTGCCCGACCTTACCTAACAGTATAAACTTATCTAGTTCGTAGGATAGCCCTATGCTTGTCCCATGCATTTTTAAAGTCCCCCACAGTGTTTGTTGCTACTACCTCTTGAGGAAGTTTATTCCATAAATCAATCACTCTTTCTGTAAAGAAGTGCTTCCTCAAATTACTTCTGAATCTACTACCCTTTAGCTTGAGCTCATGACCCCTTGTTCTTGAATTTTCCATTTTATGTAAAATACCCACAGCCTCAGTTTTACTAAACCCTTTAATGTACTTGAAAGTTGCTATCATATCACCTCTTTCCCTTCTCTCCTCTAAGCTATACATATTTAGGTCATTGAGCCTATCCTGGTAAGTTTTATTTTTTAGACCATGTACCATTTTGGTAGCCCTCCTTTGCACAGATTCAATTTTGTTAATATCCTTCTGAAGATATGGTCTCCAGAACTGCACACAATACTCAAGATGAGGCCTAACTAATGATCTATAAAGTGGCATAAGAACCTTACTATTTCTGCTGCAAATACCTCTACCAATACATCCAAGCATTCTGCTAGCCTTACTCGCTGCATTACTACATTGTTTACTAAGTTTTAAATCATCTGAAATAATAATTCCCAAGTCCTGTTCCTCGTCTGTAACAGTCAGTAAAGTGTCATTGAGTCTGTAATTGACATTTGGATTTTTCTTCCCTAAATGCATTATTTTACACTTTGCTGTGTTAAACTTTAGACCCCAGTCATTTGTCCAATCCTCCAATTGTTGTATATCACTTCTCATTTTGTCTACCCCCCCCTGGAACATCCACTCTGTTTTTTTTGTATCATCTGCAAAGAGACATACTTTCCCCTGTAGCCCTTTGCTGATATCGCAGATAAATATGTTAAACAAAACAGGCCCCAGAACTGACCCCTGAGGAACACCACTAGTAACAGCCCCCTCTGCTGAATGAACTCCATTTACTAAGACACTTTGTTTTCTGTCCTTAAGCCAGCATTCCACCCAGTTCACAATTTTTGAATCTAGACCAAGGAGATATAGTTTGTGAATAAGTTTATTGTGTGGGACGGTGTCAAATGCTTTGCTGAAATCTAGATATGCTACATCAACTGCTCCTCCCTTGTCTAATACTTTTGTTACATAATCAAAGAAGTCAATTAGATTAGTCTGACATGATCTCCCTGAAGTAAAACCATGCTGATTTTGGTCCTCTAAATTGTTTGTCTTTATGTAAGTCATAATCCTTTCTTTTAAGAGGCTTTCCATTAATTTCCCTACTACTGAAGTTAAACTAACTGGCCTGTAGTTGCCAGATTCTTCTCTACTGCCCTTTTTATGAAGGGGTATTACATTTGCTATTCTCCAATCATCTGGGACAGCTCCTGTTAATAGTGACTGATTAAACAGATCAGTTAATGGGACAGTTAGCACTGATCGAAGTTCTTTTAAAACCCTTGGATGAATATTATCAGGACCCACTGCCTTTGTAACATTTATTTTTGATAATGCTAACAAAACCTCATCCTCTGTAAAAAGATTACTGTTAAGCTTGTTTCTATTTTGCGTTGCATCCCTTAATGTAGACATTGTATCTTCACAATCTTTAGTGAAAACAGAACAGAAGTAATCATTGAGACAGTCTGCAATCTGCTTATCTCCTTCTATTATTCTACCATCAACTGATTTCAATTTTACTATTCCTACCTTATTTTTTCTTCTTTCACTGATATATCTAAAGAATGTTTTGTCCCCATGTTTTACTGACTGTGCTATCTTCTCTTCTGCATGAGCTTTAACCTTCCTAATTAACTGCTTAGTCTTTTTTTGTTGGAGTCTCCATATTTTCATATCATCATCTGCTTGTGTGTGTCTGTAATTTTTATAAGCTATCTTTTTTGTCTTTACAGCATGTGCTACTTCTTTGGAAAACCAAATTGGTTTCCGCTTTCTTTTACTTTTACAGACATGTCAAAAACAGTGTGCGGTTGCATCTAAAATGGCACCTTTCACAAATTCCCACTGTTCTTGAACCCCTGTAATAAGAGTTTTCCCCTTTAAATAGTTCTTTAGGTATTCTCCCATTAATGAAAAATCTGCCGTCCTAAAGTCTAAAACTTTTGTTTTAGTCTGGGTGGACAGTTCCTGAACATGAATACTAAACCAAACAGATTGATGATCACTGGATCCTAAGTTCTCACCTACAGACACATCTGAAACTGTATCACTGTTTGTAAGTATTAGATCTAATATAGCTTCCTTACGAGTTGGTTCCTTGACTAATTGTTCAAGTGATTCCCCTAGCAGAGATTCAAGAATATACCTGCTTCTAGCCGATCTAGCAGAAGGAATCTTCCAGTCTATATCTGGCAAATTAAAGTCCCCCAGTACTATAACCTTACCCTTCATGGTCATTTTGGTTATTTGATCTAATAACAGATTGTCCAGTTTTTCATCCTGCAATGGAGGCCTATATACAACCCCTATTCTAAAAACATTTTTATCTCCAATTTCCAAAGTCACCCAAATACTTTCCACCTCATCATTTGTTCCTACAATTTCAGTAACCTTTATATTTTCATTTACATACAAAGCAACTCCTCCACCTTTCTTTCCTACTCTGTTCTTTTTAAATAACCTGTATCCAGGTATGACTATGTCCCAGTCATGCAAATCATTGTACCATGTTTCTGTTATAGCTACTAAATCCAAGTTGTCCCTAGTCATTATTGAAATGAGTTCAGGTAATTTATTTCCTAAGCTGCGAGCATTTGTGCTCATGGCACGAAGAATTTTTCTACTAGAATTTCTAGAATTGTTACTTGGACTAACAGTTTTGGCATGCTGTGGGGGACAGGTGGATATATTAATGCTACCCCCCTTTATTAGTTTAAATGATTTCTAATAAAGTATTTAAACTCCTCTCCCAGATACTCTGTTCCTTTAGCATCCAAATGCAAGCCATCTCTCCTAAATAACCTAGTATCTTTCCAAACAGAGCTATAATGGCCAATAAAACCAAATCCTCGTTCCCTGCACCACTTATCTAACCAAGAATTAAATGTTGTTATCCGCTCCATCTTTCCTGCTTCCTGGCCATACACAGGTAAAATAGCAGAAAATGATAGAGTTGATGCCACAGTCTCTAAATGATTACCTAGGTCACAAAACTCTTTCTGAACAGCAGCAACATGATTACTAGCCAGATCATTTGTTCCTAAATGTACAATCACATCTAACTCACTTCCCTTTTCTGCTGCCTTAACAATTCTCAAAATACGATTCTTATCCCTGTGAGCAGTAGCTCCTGGAAGACATCTAACCTCCCTTGTTTCTCCTTTACTTTCACCTAAATACACATTCCTCAAAATAGAGTCACCCACTAACAGTCTTTTTCTCAAAAACACATCTGCAGTTCTTTCCTGTGTTATGTTACCTGGAGAATCAGGTGCCAATAGATTTAAATTACCTGTTACAGCTTCAGAGGGCTCAGAAACAGCAATCTCCTCATCACAAGTATATTCGGCAAGAGCAGCATAGGAGTTTTGCAATGGCAGAGGCTGTGGGCAATGCTTCTGGTCTACTGTTCTAATTCTTCCAGAGCCTACAGTGATCCATCTGCCTCTCCTTGCTGATCTCTGGGGTAGAGGGGCTTCTTTCTGAGGCAGCTTTGTAGAGGTAACAGGTATGTTACTTACCTTAGCTTGAAGTTTAGCTATTTCCTCCCTTAACAGGGAAAACTGCTTACAAACAGGACAGCCCCTAAATCTCCAAAAAGTAGAACGATTAAAAAGTGAAAAACACCCATTGCACTGTATCTGAGACATTTTAAACTATGCAACACTTTAACAATAAGAAAAATATAAGTATTATTTACTACTGAATAAGCCTGAATAACCCTGAATAACTCCTGAAATAACTCAAATATCCTTATGTATTTGATCCTTTTGTAGTTTGATCTCTTTGCTAACAGCGGGCGAGACTGCTGTACTTGTCAATTTACTTTGAAAGCAACATTTTCTGAGGGACCGAGGTAATAAAATGATGGGAATAGCTCTAGGCGGGACTGCTGTACATGTTTATAAGGTGCTGAGAAGCTACTTTGATGGGCGGAGCCAAAGAAGTGATTGACAGGAATTATAAGATACAAAAATAATGAATATATCATAATGTAAGATTTAAAAAAAATGCATTTTGTTTATAAAACATGAAATAAAACATTTAGCAAATTTCATTAATAATACAATGTATCATTCCTTTAACCCCTTGAGCGCAGAGTTTCCCACTCAGGTGCTAACGACGTCTCAGAGCAGTCGCTAGCACTCTCCCACCTTGAGGGAGATCTGGGGGCTCCCACCCGCTCCTACCCCGGCGATCGGGCCTGTATAGTGACAGGTATTGCCGGGGCTTCATGTTTTGCGTGGTGACGTCACGCGCAATGATGTGATGACGTCACCGCGCAACTTTATTTAAAAATTACAGTAACAAGTATAGGGAAAGGGGGCATGTATCTCAGGCATCTAAGCAGCTACAGACCCCAAGACCCACCGTTGGAAAGGTAATCACCTAACCTTTCCAATGGTGTAAGTCTTGGGGATCTGAAGAAAAAAAAAATATATATATATATTTCAAAAATGTAAAAATAAAAAAACCTTAAATCAGCTTAGCACCCAGGTGGGAAGTGCATAGCACTCAAAGGGTTAAAGAACTAATATATTTACAAAGCCACTCTCACTACCTTACCAAGTTTATCTTTTACCTCAGATCTTAATAATGTGCACCCTACTTATAAAACATGACGTTTAGGGATGGACGAATGTGCTGAAAGTGCAATTCATTTGGTAGGACAAATAGCCCTGTGGACATTCGTTTTGGACAATTGAATGTTGATAAGAAGGAAAATCCATTAAAATTCGGTAATCAAATATTATTTCAGGTTTTCGAATGTTGCTTTTTTTACTCAAATGTTTATAATTAGATCAAATATCCACATTTAAATGTAAAATTTGATTTAACTAATACTATTCAGAAGTTCAATAGTTTATGAGGAAGGAAATGTACTAAAATGATACATAACAGATACAACTATGTTGATTCAAATTTTTATATTTCGAATGTTGCATAATATAAATATAACATTTAAAGAGAGCATTAAAAATACTATTACAAATGTATCAATTTGAATTATTCTAATTTGAATATTGCATAATTCAAATCGAATTATTAGAAACATTCTTATCAAATATTACATTGAAAGATAGCATTAGAAATACTATTACAATAAAAGAATGTTAGAATCTTGTACAAACATTTGTTTCATTTTTTAAATGTTCCAAAAAAATTGCCCATCCCTAATGACTGTCCTTCCACATTAAAGACACACGGACCTACAGGTTCAAACTGAGCTACTTCCTATGCATTTTTATTGTACCTTTTATTGTACCTTGTTCACACAAATCACATGACTGGTACACATATACTTTATGTGTCACTGCTGTTAGCCTCTACAGTCTTATCTAGTAAGAAAAATCTATCCTTATCCTCTAATATTTCTTAAAAAAAGATTGGGAAATATTTTGAAATTTAGACATTTTAGAGAGCTCAGATTATCTTTAAATTGTTCAATTGTTTATCAGCAATAAATGCCTTTCAATCTTTTTGCTTTCAATCACCTGTTTATGTTTTATTTTATAAATTACAACAAGCATTGTTAACATCACATTAACCCCTTGAGTGCTAATGATGGCTCAGAGCAATCTGGGGGCCCCTATCCACTCCTACCCCGTGTGGTGACATCACGCGCAATGACGTGATGACGTCACTGCGCAACTTTATTTAAAATTGTCAATACAAAGTATAGGGAAAGGGGGCATGCTGCTTAGAAGCCTGTATCTCAGGCATCTAAGCAGCTACAGACCCTCAAGACCCACCACTGGAAAGGTAATCACCTAACCTTTCCAATGACATACGTCTTGGGGATCTGGGGGAAAAAATAAAAAAGTTAAAAAAAAATGTTTTTTGAAAATAGTAAAAAACAGAAAAATATTAAATTCAGCTTAGCACTCAAAGTTAATGATGGCATTGTTTAATGTAATTATTTTAATGACTTCTGCTCTAAGGCTATGCTAATGTCTACAACCCCTTTTGTAAATTAGTGCTTTGATCTTTCACAAAGTAAAGGAACATGAAACCATATTTTTTTTTCTTGATTCCAATAAAGCATGCCATTTTAAACAACTTTCCAATTTACTTATTTTATTAAATTTGCTTCATTCTCCTGGTATCCTTTGTTAAAAGAGAACCAATGCATGGTTGAGCACATTTGTGAGCCAATAACAAGAGGCATTAAGGAGCAGCTATCAATCAGCAGCTAGCTCCCTGTAGTGCATTACTGCCCATGAATCTACCCAGGTTTTATTTTTAACAAAGGATACCAAGAAAACAAAGCAAATTAGACAATGCAAGCAAATTAGGTCATTCTTCAAAATGGTATGTTTTATATGAATAAAAAAAATAAAAAAAATGTGGGTTTCATGCCCCTTTAAGTAGGTATAAAAGATCCCCACATTCATTCATTTCAATAGTTTTTGTGATGATATGAATTTAGTAAAAACTAAAACTGGCAGAAGCTGAAGACAAAATGAAAGTAAACTATTATTTTACTGTGCTGTAGAACTGTGCTCATATATTTCTGATCTGCATATGTTCATGGATTTATCTTCTGCTGGACTGCATAGCCGTGAAGGGTTAAAACATCTGCCACCGTTTTTGACCTGTTCTACTAGCAAATCACTGTAGACACAACACTAATGATATCACCGTCTATGGAAAAAATGACAACCTCATCCAACACAAGGCAAAGAACAAAAGGAATCCAAACTCACCTCCAAACACGGGACTTTGGAAACATCTGGCCATTTAAAATTAGGAATGAAAACATTCCACGACTGAGGACGAAAAAAATGCAATCTAATAATGAGCCTCTAGGCCGCACGCAGATCCTTCAGATGAAAGGTCAGAGGTTAGCATATCTCAGATGAGAGTTTTAACCAGTCTGGGCAATTAACACAGATTTGATGGATTATGGCTACTGGAATAAGCACAACCTGAGACTGGCTAAGTCTTGTTGTGGGGTTGCCAGCTTACCCCAGGGAAGGGAATTAATGATAAAAAACATGTTATCAGGATCAAAATATAATTGAGACTCATCTGTTAAGAATGAATGAATAAAAAATCCTTCCATGCTACTGTTTGATGAGACATTTGTGCAATTGTATTGCTTATTACCATCATTTAAAGTCCAGCTGAAATCATCATTTTTTTCTATAAAAGTCCGTAATAAATCATTGTGATTTCAATGTAGATAGATAATAGGATAAGTAGTTATTCCTACTAAACCTTGCCCCTCAGTGGATTCTGTTTTTTAACAGGGGTATGAAGAAGATGCAAGAAAGTACAGACAAGGTAGTTTTTCATAGCAAATTAAACCATAATTAAACTTTCTTTAACTTTCCCTGCTAGGTGATAAACATGACCCAAACCAAGACAATTGGCAAAATAAAGACTCCGACACCAGTTATGGGAGAAACCCCCCTCCGGGGACAGGGGTTGCATTTATTTCACTACAATAACTTACATTTTCTTGTTAACTTATAAAAAATGTAACTAACTTAACATTAGCTGGAAAGATCTCCACTCTCCTATAACCAGTGGTTTAGAGCGTTAAAAAAAATGCCACGTACCATTGTGCTTCTCACAGGTTTCAAGCATCTTAAAAGCAAAAATAAGGTTAAGAAAAAGGTTAAAGGGATTAAACCCCAACATTTCTCTTTCATGATTCAGACAGAGCATTTAATTTTAAACAACTTCCCAATTTACTTTTATTATCTAATTTGCTTCATCCTCTTGATACCCTTTGTTGAAAAGCATACCTAAGTAAGTATGCACTACTGGGAACTAGCTGCTGATTGGTGGCTGCACCTAATGGTCTCTGGTTATTTGTTTTCAAAATGTGTTTAGCTAGCTTCCAGTAGTGCATTGCTGTACCTTCACCAAAGGATACCAAAAGAATAAAGCAAATTTGATAAATGAAGTAAATTAAAAAGTTACTTAACATTGTATGGAAAACAAAAAAGAATAATGTTGGGTTTCATGTCCCATTAGGTACACATCTATATCGACTTTAGTTGTTTACACAAAGTAGTAGTGTTTACTGGTGCAATGGAATCTAGCCCATCTTGTTAAGGTAAATATCTCATATTTATTACCGTCTATAATGTTGATGATCAAAATATAACTGGGCAAAAGGTCACTGAGCCACAATATAGTGTTATAAATAGTATTGGGACTATTTGTTTTGTATTTCATGATATTCCAATCAATTGATGATGTAAATTCAGCTGGTGATAACTCACTGTAATCCAAGAAAAAAGATTGGGTATTAAAATACATCTCTTTGAGCAATTTTAAGCTCATTGGTATTTAAACGACTTGTAAAAATGTATTTAAAGGGACAGTCTACACCAGAATTGTTATTGTTTTAAAATATAGATAATCCCTTTATTACCCATTCCCTGGTTTTGCATAACCAACACAGTTATATAAATACACTTTTTACCTCTTCGATTATATTGTACCTAAGCTTCTACAAACTGCCCCCTTATTTCAGTTCTTTTGACAGACTTGCATTTTAGCCAATCAGTGCTGACTCCTAGGTAACTCCACATGTGTGAGCACAGTTTTATCTATATGAACTAACACCCTCTAGTGGTGAAAAACTGTCAAAATGCATTTAGATAAGAGGCGGCCTTCAAGGTCTAAGAAATCAGCATATGAACCTCCTAGGTTAAGCTTTCAACTAAGAATACCAAAAGAACAAAGCAAAATGAGTGATAAAAGAAAATTGGAAAGTTGTTTAAAATTACATGCTCTATCTGAATCATGAAAGTTTATTTTGGACTAGACTGTCCCTTTTAAGTAGCAAAAATAAATACTACTCAGTTACCATTGGGGGCCTAAAACCCCCCAAACATTTGCACCATGGCGGAGTAGATCCACTAATGAGTTCATATATTAGTTAACAGACAGGAAACCATATGCACATGCATAGTGCATAATGCAGCAATCAATAGGCTCCGTGATAAGCACTAGGAACAAAATCAAGGTGTAAAGGTAAATACTGACTTTTTATAGCCTCAAATATTTTTAAATACTTTATGATAGAATGTTTTTTTCTATGTCAGTGTCTCCAGTTAACAAGTTCTCTCAATCAAAAGCAAAAAAAAAAAAAGCTTTAAGGGTCAGATTACAAGTTGAGTGCAAAATGAACGTTACCTCACATTAGCATTGCACGGAAGCATTGTGCTCATGAGAGCGCGCTTACAATCCATAGGCCCTAATGGGAGCCTCATTCTCATTCCGTGAGAAACAGCATGAGAACTAGCGCAGCGAAGGGGTTAATTCATGCAGAGATGGGCAGCATATTATTTTTATTAAAACATAAAAATGCTACAATTTTTATTTTTTAATAAACAACACACACCTGTATTTTGGGGACGTTTGGGGCACATTAATAAAATTAACCAGATATCTAATCTCTGGTTAATTTTATGAGCGCTAATTGCTACTGTGAGCTCACAGTAGCAATAACCAGCCATTTGTAATAGCTGGTTATTTATTTTTCCAGAATTATGTTATTTTTGTAATGGACTAACCAGCTAATTGACACCATATGAAAATATTTTTTTAAAATAAACACTATTTGCTGGAATATGTTCTCCCTATGTGCCACCCCTGTTAAATGTCACCTGAGGCTAGGGTTGCCATATTGCAATTTTAAGGGAGGACACTTATGAAATATACATATGCCAGGGGCTGTTTAAAGAAAGTTTGAATAATGTTCCATTATAAGATATGTATTTTTCATATGTCACCTCTTAAAGTGGCAATATGGCAACATTACCTGGGGCCAAAGGTCCCAACTCACCCAATTATAGCACCTACTCTGATTGAACTCGCTGTACAGAGCTGCAGAATCTGTTGTCACATTACAATTGCAGGTAATAATATAACCAGTAATGGAAGATATCAGATTAGCATATGCATCAGGACCCAGTAGCTTCAAGAGCAAATGCCATTTTGCATCAAAGTGGTTCTGCAGCTATGAAAATACACCCAGTTTGGCAGTGATACAATCAGTGTTGTAATTGCATGCAATGTGAAATTATAACAAGCCATGAATATACTTGCTGAACCTGTGCCCCACCTGATTACATAGGGCCAGTCCCAAGAAGATTCATAATGACAGTCTGGGATGGCAGCAGTAGCTTTATAGCACATCGCAGAACTCTGGTGAAAGGAGAGAGAGTGGGACTCACATCACTGGCCTCTTAAGTGGCAGGTGAGATAACAATGGATACTAAAAGAATGAACTATTGTTTCCATAAAGCTGTGTGTTAAAGTCTCTAAATATTACTTGCTCTATCTAACCCATGAAACTTTAATTTGGATTTTCATGTCCTTTTAATAAGACTAAGTTCATTTAGGTAATTGTTGTTTTGACGTTTTTTGGACTGAGTTTACATTTAAGTATTTACCACGAACATGCTTAATTGTACGTTTTAGCAATGTTATAATTATCCTTACTTTTACTATAATATAATCTTTCAGTTGTGCGATGTCTCAAAATACACAGAAAAACACATTTTAGATTTATGTGTAATTGTTGGGGGAACATCTTGAAAGCACAGCAGAATTCTTGTTTATGCTCCATAGAGTTGACTCATGTTTAGATCTTTGTTATATATATATATATATTTTTTTTATACATAACCTGCGCTATACTAAGGTTATACTAATGATAAAGTTAAGAAGAATATTCAAATCCTTTAGAACAGTTTATCAACCTATTTATCTGTTAAAATTCCCTTTGATGGAGAGTTTTGTAGAAAAAAAGCATTTACACTTTTCTTACTGTGGGCCTAATATTCAAAACCTGGCCAATTTTTTTAGACCTTGTATTATAATCTAGGAGTCTCTGTTTCCCATTAAGAACACTATATAGCAACATAAATATTTCTAAAAAATGTTTAAGTGCCATACAGACGAGACTTCTTAGACCATCTCACCTGAGGTTTTGAATATCAGGTAATAAATAAGTAGCACTATACCCCTATAGTTACAGTTTTCCAAATACATTTTGAACTCAGAGACCACATTTATTATTTTATCTTGCTTCTACAAATCTTAAAATTATAATGCATTTTTTAAGGAAAAATTGTAAACTAATACCTGGATGCAGACCTCCCTACTGTCCCTATTTGAGAAGGACGGTCCCTAATTCTGACCTCTGTCCTGCTGTCCCTCTGAGACAACTATATTTCCCTTTTTGTAGAATTTCCCTTAGCTCCACCCACAAACCGAGCAAACACACCTACAAACTGACAAGACATGCCCACCAGTCAACCAGTCACACCCATAATCCCACCCACTATCCAACCATGACCCTGCCCCTCCCAACACTGCCCCGCCCACAACATGGTGACAGCCTGCTCACCCACATAAATCCCTTATACTTGGCCACAAATGTTGGAAGTTATGTGGATGTGCCCAACTCTGATCTAGGGAAATAACAGCCACCACTTGGGTGAAAAATATATATAATAACGTGCTGTATTTAACTCCTGTCTGTTTTACAAGTTTCATTGGGTTACTAATTGCTGCCATAGACAGAAAAACAAATCTGTATCCATTGGTCATTAATGACACCTATTATGTTGCAGGAACCAATAGGGGCTTGTATTTTTCAAGCTTCAGTTATTAAAGGTAGAGTAAAGTCAAAATTAAACGTTCATGATTGAGATCGATCTTGTATTTTTTAACAACCTTTCAAATTACTTCTATTATCAAATTATTAATATCCTTTGTTGAAAAGCAAATATAGGTAGGCATATAGGAGCTTAGGAGTGTGTACATGACTTTACCATTCTTTGACACCAGTGTTTACCAAGCTCCTAAGCTCACCAAGAATTACTCTTTAATAAATATTAAGAAAACTAAGCAAAATTCATAATAGAAATAAACTGGGAAGATGCTTAAAAATAAGTTTAATTTTGACTACACTGTTCCTTTAAGAACCCCATTGCAAGCACTGGAATTATTGCTACAATAGAAAGAGTTAAGTAGTGAATAAAATGTTTCTGCATAGCCTGGTGTGAGAAATGGCTCAACAGTGAATAGGTTAATTGGCTGGTTCTGATTTGTATTTCCAGTTAAGAATGCTGCACAATAAAGTAGCAGCGCATTATCAACAAATTCCACAGCAAAACCAATGTATTTCTGCATCTCCTTCACACTCTCCTTGACACTGTAGACTTATATAATGGTCATGTGATTCTATTGGCTTTCAGTGTTTGCATTTAACCTGTTTTTCCAGATAAGACTATTATAGTTTGTAGGCTTTGGATCAGGCATGAGGAAAGAAACATAGAGTCCAATGCTCACATTTCCACTCTATGCTATCATTTATCCTTGTTTGTTTCAAGACAAAACTCCATTGGTTGCAGTATCCCAGCTTCATGCTGTACCTGCTGTTGCTTCCTTTTTAAATCATTGCCTATGTATATTAATATAATATAAATGTTTTTTAAGGCTGTGTAGGAAATAAAGGCTGTGACACACTGCAAGCGATGCGGCGGGAGGCGAAGCAGCTGCTTTGCGTCGCATCGCTTCTGAAGGTCAGATATTTCATCTCTTAACACTTAGCTACACGACCTGACACAGCAGAGTGTTCAGAGATGAAAAGGCAAGCACACTGAGCATGCAGAGCCGCATCTACACACTGCGCACTGCAAGCGATGCGGCGCGAGGCGAAGCAGCTGCTTCGTTTCGCATCACTTCTGAAGTTCAAATATTTAATCTCTGAGTGCTCAGCTACGTGACCTGATGCAGCAGAGTGTTTAGAGATGAAAAGGCAGGACACACTGAGCGCGTACCAGTGACGTGCAGTGAGGTCAGAGGCTGGTGAGGCACTAGATATGATACACCGGAGAAACACATGTACAGAGGGCCGCAAGTACCCCCAACAGAGCAGGTTTAAATGATAGCTGAACCAGTGCACAGGTGACCTAATCAGGTGATGGGTGAGAGCAAGTTAGTAACAACTGAGTTACTGATCAGCTGATTACTTCACCTGTGCACTGATTCAGCTATAGTGAAAACCTGGCCTGTTGGGGGTACTTGAGGACCATTGTTGAGAAACACTACACTAAAGCACCAGCTCATGGGAAATGTATTAATTACCTGGAGAATAAAGCACACATACTCTGCTCACTGACACCCACACACACTCTGCTCACATACACACTCACACAATTCTGTGGCACAGTGCCAGTTACTAAGCAATTAGAATGATACACAATCTCTTCTCTACTCACTACTGTATTGTAAAAATAGAAATAATTTACCATACAAGTTTTACACAAAGGAAAAGTTATCAATACTGCCAACAAAGCTGCTGCAATATGGCGTTCAAGAAACGCACGTGCACATCCCACTTAGGTATGCTCTTCAACAAAGGATACCAAAAGAAAAAAAGTACATAATAATAAAAGTAAAATAGAAAGTTTTTATTTTTTTTGTGTGTGCAATTTATATCTGAATGATGGAAATGTAATTATAACTTTCATGATTCTTTCAAAAACTAATTTGATTTGCTGACATGGGGCCAGTAACAGTTGATGCTAATTCTCAAAATATAAATAACTATAAAAGTCTATTAAAATAGCATGCTCTACCTCAATCATGAAAGTTTAATTTTAAATGTCTACCTTTGACTATGTGTTTAACCAGTTACTTTACATTGGCATTATTTCTAAAATCATTTAACTGCAATAATTACATATATTTTTTAAATGACTCAATATTTCCTTTTTATTAATATAAGCTTGTATAAAAGCAGCACATATTAAAAACACAATGCAACAGCTTTCAATTGATTTGTGAATTACAAGTCAACAGCAGTCTTTAAATAAATGGAGACACAGAGAAAAATAAAAATAGATAATGCATCCTCTGACTGAACAGGCATAACATATATGGAGTTTGTACCTAATTAAATCAAATAACCATGAAAAAGGGAGGCTTAGCAATATTCAATGTCAAAAACTTTAATTTAAATAATGTGGACACTGCACACTTGACTTTAAACTCTGGGTTTTAAATTATGGATTTAAATTTGAATTGACCCTTTGACTTCCTGTCAGTATTGGGTTATGCTCACTTACTGTCCCCCTGTTAATGAGCTGTATCTGAACATAATGTGTGAATCACAAGAGATGTAGAACACTACTTTACTCTTCTGCTTGGTGTCATCTGTTCTTAGGTTACATTAGCTTCCAGTTGTGTCACATGACCCTGCTCACTGCATCCTCCTCCTGATTAATCTATATATCCTTCACTTGCTAGGAGGCATCAAGAGGGGTGCCTCCTATTGGTCCCAATTTTTGCTGCTAATATATTGACAGAACACAGGTGGCGCTGCAGCACAGCTTTTCCTTTGATCCATGTACTGCAATGGAGAGAAGCGTTCCTGTACCTGCCTCTCCATAGCATTACATGGGGGGAAATATTTTTTATTTCTTTTTGTTTTAATTAAAATTTAATTAAGCTTTGGCCACATATGGCAGGGTAGGCACTGCCTCCCCTGCCTCCTATGAGTGCACGTCCCTGGCGCGTATAGCCGCTTGTACACGCTGTGCGCCGCTCCGCTTGCAGTGTGTCACAGCCTTTAAGGCTGTGACACACTACAAGCGATGCAGCGCGGGGCAAAGCAGCTGCTTCGCATCACTTCTGAAGTTCAGATATTTCATCTCTGAGTGCTCAGCTGTGCGACCTGACGCAGCAGAGTGCTCAGAGATGAAAAGTCAGGACACACTGAGCACGCACAGCCGCATCTACACGCTGCATGCCGCTCCGCTTGCAGTGTGTCACAGCTTTTAAAGGTTAAAGCAGTTGTTTAACCACATTTTGTAAACATCTTATAGACTTGTTTTTTAACACAGCTATTTTGCAGATGTGTTAGTCTTTACACAAATGCTAAAATTAATATATTTTCACAATTATTTTTCTTGCATTCATCAGAAATACAATAGACAAGTGGCCCCTTTAACAATGGGCATACACATGCATACAACAACAACATTTTTTTTAAATTAATTTAATCATGCACTTTAATCTGTTAATTTAAAGGCAGGAATATTTTTTCTGCACGAGGTAAAGGCTTCACTAGTTGGTGTTGCTGCTGTCTTGTATTAGTATCACTAGCTACTGCTTTAGCAAAGTTTAATAAAACAAACAAAAAAAGAAATGAAATGTTTTTTTCATGGTGAATGATGTAACCAAAACAAATTCTTGACTATTTTGATCACATCAGACCTGGGCCATTTGAAACCCCATTTCATAGACAAAAAGAGTTGCTAGACCACTTTTCTTCTATAGTATTACGTTACTAAACATGGCATGGCTTTAGGCTTTTTTATATAGAAACAATAAAATAAAAACACTACTGAACATATTAAACAAAGGATTATGGGTAAAGATATGTAAATGAGTAATGCTTCTCAAATTTGATTCCCTTAAAAGGTACCTTAAAGGGGTACTCAAGTAAAAATTAAACTTCCATTATTTAGATAGAGTAGCAATTTTAAACAACTTTCTAATTTACTTCCATTAACAAAATGTGCAAAGTAGTTTTATATTTATGCTTTTTGAGTCATTAGCTCCTATTGAGCATGTACAAGAATTCATAGACTATAGCTATATTCATTTGTAATTGGCTGAGGGCTGTCACATGATACAAGAGGAGTGGAAATAAACATATCTTTGACATTTGTCAAAAAAAAAATCTACTACTTGTTTGAAGTTTAGACTAAGTGCTATTGCATTGTCTTTTTATTGTGTATGTGTTGATTATGCAAATCTACTGTATTTACTGGCCCTTTAAACTAAAAATATAATTCCCATTAAAAAGTTTAATTAAGCACAGTAAAATAAATAAATAAAAATTGTTATGTAATTGTGGATTGTTTTGTCCTCTATTTATCAACTAGATTACGAGTTTTGTGGTACGGCTATTAATGCTGAAAAATTGTCGATGATGCTGGAATGGCCAGGAACGCATATTACGAGTCGTGGCGGTATACCGCAAGCATTTTAGCCTGTAACACATCGTCCATTTTGCACACAAAAAAAATGACGTTTGAGTGCAGGATTTTTTATAGCGCCTTAATACAGGTTGAGCGGTCCGGCTAAAATGCTTGTGTTACAGCCTATACCGACACGATCCATACTAATATCTGAGGGCAGTAGTTATGGATTTTGCGAAACAAAAATGTTTCACAAAACTCATAGCTAAAATGTTGCAAAGTACACTAACACCCATAAACTACCTATTAACCCCTAAACCGCCACCCTCCTGCATCACAAACACTATATTAAACTTATTAACCCCTAATCTGCCACCCACATTGGGACTATTAAATAAACCTATTAACCCTTAATCCACCGCTCCCCAACATCGCCGACTCTAAGTATAATTATTAACCTCTGACATCGCCAACACTAATAAAAGTTATTAACCCCTAATCACTGCCCCCCGACATTGCCGACATCTAAATAAACCTATTAACCCCTAAACCGCCGCCCCCTCCCACATCGCCAACACTATAATAAAGCATTAAACCATGAACCTACAGCCCCCACATCAAAACCACTAAACTGAAGCTATCAACCCCTAAACCGCTGGTCTGCCACATCGCAAAACACTAAATTAAACTATTAACCCCTAAACCTAACACCCCCCTAACTTTAAATTAAAATATAACTATCTTAAAATAAATAAAAACTTACCTGTGAAATAAAAAAAAAGTTTAAACTATAAATTAACTTAACATAACTATTCTAATAAAATTTAAAAAACTACCATTTAAAAAAATCTAAATTACAAATTTAAAATACCTATCACTACGAAAAAAAATTAAAAATCTAAAATTACAAAAAATAATAAGCACTAAATTACGATAAATAAAAAAACTCTAAGCATACAAAAAACAAAAATTATCAAAAATAAAAACAATTACACCTTATCTAATAGGGCAATGCCTTTTGTAGGACATTGCCCTAAGTTAAATCTTTTTCATTAAAAAATTACAAAGTCCCCCCTAAAAGTAAAAACACCCCACCCAACTATCCCCCCCAAAATAAAAAACTTAAATCTAAAAAAATCCTAAACTACTAATTGCCCCTAAAGCTCTTTTAAAAGTGCCCAAAGCCCTAATATAAAAAAAACACCCCAAAAAAATGAAAAAAAACTAACACTAACCCCATAAAATCTACTCATGGTTCCTGAAGTCTGGACATCCATCTTCATCCAGGTGGCGAGAAGTCTTTATCCAGGCGGCTACACCTTCATCCATCTAAGGGACGTTTTCTATCTTCATCCCGGCAGCTTGAAACAGAGCTATCCAGGACAATGAAGGCATTCTGCGCAGAGTGTCCTCATCATACGGTCACCGCTGTACACTGAAGTTGAATGCAAGGTAGCCGTTTCAAACTGGCGTACCTTGCATTCATATTGGCTGATTTGATTCTTCAAATTCAAATCAGCCAATAGGATGAGAGCTCCTGAGATCCTTTTTGGCGATGTCGGCGAGCGGCAGAATAGGGGTTAATAATTATATTTAGTGTTGGTGATGTCGGGAAGTGGCGGATTAGGGGTTAATCAATTTATTTTGTGTTGTCGATGTCGGGGAGTGGGGATTAGGGGCTAATCACTTTATTTAGGTGTCGGCAATGTCGGGAATGGCAGATTAAGGGTGTTTAGACTTGGGGTTTATGTTAGGTTTAAAGGTAACTTTCTTTTCCCCATAGACATCAATGGGGTTGCGTTACGGCGATCTCCATTCCGTGATCGCAGGTGTTAGTTTTTTTTCTATCACTCTCTCCCCATTGAAGTCTATGGGGGAAAGTGTGCACGAGCACATAAACTCAGCCCTTTGCTTTTTTGCGGTATGGAGCGTAACGCACAGCACAAGGAGGCTTTTCAGTAACTTGTAATGGCAGCGCTATGGAGAATGCGGGACCGCTCATTTTATTGCGTTTTGTACGCACCCGGTATAGCGCAAACTAGGTGTATGTAATTTATATTTTTAAAAATATGTTAATATCTCTTTCATTACCTGGTTGCTTGATAAATGTGACAAATTGTATTTTACTGCAGAGGTGAATTTTTAAGAAATTATCATTTTATTAGTTCATATGCAAAATTTTTGACATTATATGTCCACATACTAGTTAGCAGCAAGTAACCAATAGGAATGCATCTTGATCGATTGATTTGTCTCAGGGACACAAAGTACATAATTTATTTTGCCAACTGCCATCATTTGTCACTTCTCTGTTAGTTTGGCTGAATACCATGACTAATGAATTTTCACCATAAAAATTGAAATATCAACATACGAGTCCCCAGAAGTTCAAGATTTTACTTTGTTTAAACACTTGCGCCTAGATTTAGAGTTCTGCGGCCAAAGGGGTGCGTAGCTAACGCTGGCTTTTTTCTGGCCGCACCTTTTAAATACCGCTGGTATTGAGAGTTCACAGAATGGCTGCGTTAGGCTCCAAAAAAGGAGCGTAGAGCATATTTAACGCAACTTCAACTCTCGATACCAGCGGTGCTTACGGACGCGGCCAGCTTAAAAAATGTGCTCGTGCACGATTCCCCCATAGAAAACAATGGGGCTGTTTGAGCTGAAAAAAAACCTAACACCTGCAAAAAAGCCGCGTTCAGCTCCTAACGCAGCCCCATAGTTGTCTATGGGAAAACACTTCCTACGTCTGCAACTAACACTCTAACATGTACCCCGAGTCTAAACACCCCTAACCTTACACTTATTAACCCCTATTCTGCTGCCCCCGCTATCGCTGACCTCTGCATATTTTTTTTAACCCCTAATCTGCCGCTCCGTAAACCGCCGCAACCTACGTTATCCCTATGTACCCCTAATCTGCTGCCCTAACATCGCCGACCCCTATATTATATTTATTAACCCCTAATCTGCCGCTCCGTAAACCGCCGCTACTTACATTATCCCTATGTACCCCTAATCTGCTGCCCCTAACACCGCTGACCACTATATTATATTTATTAACCCCTAATCTGCCCCCCACAACGTCGCCTCCACCTGCCTACACTTATTAACCCCTAATCTGCCGAGCGGACCGCACCACTATTATAATAAAGTTATTAACCCCTAATCCGCCTCACTAACCCTATAATAAATAGTATTAACCCCTAATCTGCCCTCCCTAACATCGCCGACACCTAACTTCAAACATTAACCCCTAATCTGCCGACTGGAGCTCACCGCTATTCTAATAAATGTATTAACCCCTAAAGCTAAGTCTAACCCTAACACTAACACCCCCCTAAGTTAAATATAATTTTTATCTAACAAAATAAATTAACTCTTATTAAATAACGTATTCCTATTTAAAGCTAAATACTTACCTGTAAAATAAATACTAATATAGCTACAATATAAATTATAATTATATTATAGCTATTTTAGGATTTATATTTATTTTACAGGTAACTTTGTATTTATTTTAACCAGGTACAATAGCTATTAAATAGTTAAGAACTATTTAATAGCTAAAATAGTTAAAATAATTACAAAATTACCTGTAAAAGAAATCCTAACCTAAGTTACAATTAAACCTAACACTACACTATCAATAAATAAATTAAATAAACTACCTACAATTATCTACAATTAAACCTAACACTACACTATCAATAAATTAATTAAATACAACACCTACAATTACCTACAATTAAACCTAACACTACACTATCAATAAATTATTTAAATAAAATATCTACAAATAACTACAATGAAATAAACTAACTAAAGTACAAAAAATAAAAAAGAACTAAGTTACAAAAAATAAAAAAATATTTACAAACATTAGAAAAATATTACAACAATTTTAAACTAATTACACCTACTCTAAGCCCCCTAATAAAATAACAAAGCCCCCAAAATAAAAAATGCCCTACCCTATTCTAAATTAAAAAAGTTCAAAGCTCTTTTACCTTACCAGCCCTGAACAGGGCCCTTTGCGGGGCATGCCCCAAGAAATTCAGCTCTTTTGCCTGCAAAAAAAACACATACAATACCCCCCCCAACATTACAACCCACCACCCACATACCCCTAATCTAACCCAAACCCCCCTTAAATAAACCTAACACTAAGCCCCTGAAGATCTTCCTACCTTATCTTCACCATACCAGGTTCACCGATCGGTCCTCGGAAGTGTTGATCCAAGCCCAAGCAGGGGGCTGAAGAGTGACGTCCATCCTCAGGCTGAAGTCTGGATCCAAGCGGCGGCTGAAGAAATCCATCATCGGGCTGAAGTCGGAAGTCCATCATCGGGATGAAGTCTTCTATCAAGCCGCATCTTCAATCTTCTTTCTTCTGGAGCAGAGCGGAGCCATCTTCTTTCCAACCGACGCGTAACATCCTCTTCAACCGACGCCTACTCGCCGAATGACGGTTCCTTTAAATGACGTTATCCAAGATGGCGTCCCTCGAATTCCGATTGACTGATAGGATTCTATCAGCCAATCGGAATTAAGGTAGGAATATTCTGATTGGCTGATGGAATCAGCCAATCAGAATCAAGTTAAATCCGATTGGCTGATGCAATTAGCCAATCAGATTGAGCTCGCATTCTATTGGCTGTTCCCATTCCTACCTTAATTCCGATTGGCTGATAGAATCCTATCAGCCAATCGGAATTCGAGGGACGCCATCTTGGATGACGTCATTTAAAGGAACCATCATTCGGCGAGTAGGCGTCGGTTGAAGAGGATGTTCCGCGTCGGTTGGAAAGAAGATGGCTCCGCTCCGCTCCAGAAGAAAGAAGATTGAAGATGCGGCTTGATAGAAGACTTCATCCCGATGATGGACTTCCGACTTCAGCCCGATGATGGATTTCTTCAGCCACCGCTTGGATCCAGACTTCAGCCCGAGGATGGACGTCACTCTTCAGCCCCCCGCTTGGGCTTGGATCAACACTTCCGAGGACCGATCGGTGAACCTGGTATGGTGAAGATAAGGTAGGAAGATCTTCAGGGGCTTAGTGTTAGGTTTATTTAAGGGGGGTTTGGGTTAGATTAGGGGTATGTGGGTGGTGGGTTGTAATGTTGGGGGGGTATTGTATGTGTTTTTTTGCAGGCAAAAGAGCTGAATTTCTTGGGGCATGCCCCGCAAAGGGCCCTTTTCAGGGCTGGTAAGGTAAAAGAGCTTTGAACTTTTTTAATTTAGAATAGGGTAAGGCATTTTTTATTTTGGGGGGCTTTGTTATTTTATTAGGGGGCTTAGAGTAGGTGTAATTAGTTTAAAATTGTTGTAATATTTTTCTAATGTTTGTAAATATTTTTTTTATTTTTTGTAACTTAGTTCTTTTTTATTTTTTGTACTTTAGTTAGTTTATTTCATTGTAGTTATTTGTAGATATTGTATTTAATTTATTTATTGATAGTGTAGTGTTAGGTTTAATTGTAGGTAATTGTAGGTATTGTATTTAATTAATTTATTGATAGTGTAGTGTTAGGTTTAAAAAGTGTAAGCAAGGATAGAGGCGCCTATGGTGCAGGTAAATGGTGGTACAATAAGCACTAATAGCCCACTCTACACACAGTACTCACATTTATTGCAGGCACTCACTTGTGCCTATAGAGGCAGGCTGGATTTTAGCAGCAATCCAGCTGGCTGTTACCGGGTGGAATGGCTGGTTCGTGGGTGTCAGAGTGCAGGAACTCTATAGTAGCATAGCAAGGCAGTACCATACATAACACTGAGAGTGGATGTATAATAAAAAATGGATTTATTTAAAACATATAAAAAAGTATTCCACTCCTCACAGTGTTAAAAAACAGTTGGTACATCAGGAATACATGCGACGCGTTTCTCAGTTACAACTGTTTCATCAGGCATGTTTTTGATAACAAATCTTTACTCCTTAAATAGGGCTATGCTACTAAAAAACACCCACATCCCTCCCCCAACAATTGGCAAGCCATGAACCAATCAATGTCCCTCACACAAGAATGGGTCAGCCCCTATGTTTCTGTAATAATATAAATACTGAGATAAGAGTATAGTAACTTGTGATATGACTAAATACCTGGCTGCTTCTTAAATTTTATATATGTATATGTAACTATTTCGGCATATAATGGTATAGTGCTGGCCGACATTTGATAATAACGAATATTCGTCAATTCTATGTTTTGATTGGGCGTCCTAGCCATCACTCAAAGTGTGTTTAGTAAGAACTGTGCTTAATGTTTAGGATTCGTCCATATGGCTGTCAATCAAAGCTACTCGTCAGTTGTTGCTAGTAAGTTAGGCTTCCAATAGAAAAACTAATTTCGGGCGTGCCCCTAATTTTTGCTGACATCAGTGTTGACCTACAATAAACGCCCACCGAGGGGGTGTATTGGTTGCTACATAGTGATAGGATGCTCCATAGTGATTGTAAACAATGTATCCCATTGGTCCCGATGCCGGATACAATATTGAGGCGAGGATCACTATTGGTCAGTTAAAAATGTAAACACCATGCTCTATTTGGCCGGACCCCGGGTAATGTCAGTCTGAAAAGGAGCTATCCTTCCACAGAGTGTAGTAAATACAAGACATATATACAAATGTGTAGATATAAACCTAATGTGGATGAAATAATAATATAAGTAATGGGTTTCAAAGATTTTATTGTTATTAAAAACGTGGTGTCATGGCGTGTAAAGTGATGTTGGTATCCGTGAATAGTGCTATATAGTTGTTCGTATGAATGCATCCACAGCATTTAAAGTGATATGTATGTGGATAAATATCGCCATAAGTTTGCACATACTAATGCATCCCATGTCTCAATAGATGCAACATATGTGAGATTAAAATGAAATAAAAGTGAGAGGTGAGCCACCTACTCGTGCAAATATGACCACCACATAATAATGGGTGGCCTGAAATTAATAAATATATAGTCTAAGTGAAAATAAACCCCTAAAGCGGGAAGTGATAATATAATTTAGATCGTACCAATATAGGTACTTGTGTTCTATCTTTTAAAATATGTGTGAAAATAAAAATACATAAATATATGGTGGATGTGTGATTCGGATGTGCCCTCTATTGGATGTCTATCATACATAGACACTAATGGGGCACCCCTCCCTAATGGGGTGGCAAAACTAACTATGGGAACAGCCCTATTTCAGTCTCTGTTAAAGTACATATAACCTATACGTCTACCAAAGCGCTAGACAAAAGCCATAGAATCAATAACTTCATTTAGCCCTGTTGGAAATAATGTTTGGAATTTAAATATCCAATAAGTTTCCCTTTGTCTTAGACGCGTGAATCTATTATACTGGTGGCTACTGGGAATGCTCTCCAAAGGTGTAATACTGAATTGGCATTTGCCTGTCCTACTTTTAATGCAATAGTGCCTTGAAACACTATGTTTAGATGAATGTTTGATTATATTCCATTTATGTTCGCCCCACCTCAGACGTACCTTCCTAGAGGTACGTCCAATGTACTGTACCCCACACGCACAAGTGAGTGCATAAATTACATAACCAGAATTACATGTTAGATGTTCTCTAATCTGGTGGTTTTCCCCTGTTGCATGTGATATTATGGATTTTTTTCCATGTGTAATGAACTTGCACATATGGCACCGTCTATGTCCACATCTATAGGACCCAATATTGTTACTGATCTTCCCATTCATGTGATCCTGACTTCTAGGTCCATTTTTATTGTGTTTGTTGTGCTTTTTTGTCATGACTATCTTACTAGGTGCTAATTTTTGTTTCAGGGTTGGCGCCCTCCTATATATTATCTTGGGTTGAGGGGCCAGCACTTTTTTTAGTACGGGGTCTCTGAGCAAGATGTGCCAGTTTTTTTTTTTATAATTCTATTGACTGCCTTAAAATTGGAATTATATTGTGTGACAAATAAAGGTTGTCCCTGATGGCTTATATTTTCCGTCCCTTTTTTGATCTTACAGGATAACAACGAACTTCTGTCTAGTGATCTTGCTCTATTATAGCCATATTCTATTAGGCCCTTCGGATAGCCTTTTTCTCTAAACCTGTCCTTCAATATACAAGACTGTTCATCATACATATTAGTGGAACTACAATTGCGCCTGATGCGGCAAAATTGGCTGAAAGGAATATTGGTTTTCCAGTTGTTATAATGATTGCTGGAGTAATGCAAAAAATTATTGCAGTCAACTGACTTAAAGTAGGTGGAGGTACATACTGTACCGTTAGGTCCCCATGTTAGCAATAAATCCAAAAATTCAATTGTTTGTATCTGTATATTGGATGTGAGGTCTATACCCATATTGTTATTGTTTAGGGAGTCAACAAATTCTTGTGCTTCACAAGTGGAGCCCTCAAAGATGAATAGTAGATCATCTATGTAACGGCCATAGAACACCAGATTGCCCCTCCACTTTGTATCGTAGATGTAAGTTTCCTCGAAGATCCCCATGAAGAGGTTAGCAAAGCTGGGGGCAAATCTGGTGCCCATGGCCGTTCCCTTAGTCTGCAGAAAAAACTGGTCCAAAAATTGGAAGTAGTTGTGTTTAAGTATGAAATCTATCAAAGTTATGAGATATTCTTTTTGTTTGTCAGGCATGTATATGTCCCTATTCAAAAAAATCGAGGTAGTTCTTAGCCCCCATTCATGTGATATATTAGAGTATAGGGCTCCTACATCGCAGGACAGCCATATATAATTGTTTTTATATTGTATATTTGTGAGTTTTTGTAACAAATCTGTAGTATCTTTAATGAATGAGGGTAGATGTTGAACATATTTTTGCAAGAACGTATCTACATATTCACTTAGCCTATCGGTTATACTGTTGATGCCCGATATAATGGGTCGCCCCGGTGGTTTGAGGGCATCTTTATGTAACTTTGGGAGAAGGTAGTAATAGGGCACGCTAGGGTGGTCAGGAAGTAAATATCTTTTTTCTTTCTTAATTAGAATGCCCATTTTACTACCATCTTCCAAAATTTGAACCAGTTTTTTCGAAAATGTTGATGTGGGATCGTGGGCTAGTTTCCTGTAATAATTGGTATCATGAATTATACGTTCCGCTTCTCCAGTATAATCAGAATAATTCTGGATAACCAAAGCCCCACCCTTATCAGCCTGACGGATGACAATATTTTTGTCACCCGTCAGACGTCTGAGGGCTTTCTCCTCATTTGGCCAGATTCTTTTGTTGCCACTGATGTGATTGGGAATGGTCTCCCAATCATCTAATACTAATTGCTGAAATAGATCTATGTATGACACATCCTCTTTAGGCGGATTGAATGTCGAAGTAGGTGCAAGTGAGGTGTGTATGACAGAATCAAAGAGTTCCTCAGTAAGCTGTTCAGGTTCACAGTATGTAATGGGGGATGTATTTCTATTGGGTAGGTTATCTAGAAGTATAGGTGTGCCCTCTATGTTATTTTTCCTAAGTGACTTTAAGGCGAAATATCTTTGTAATGCTAATTTCCTCGTGTATTTATTGAGGTCGACAAAGAGATGGAACAAGTTATGTGTATTAGGCAGGCAATAGGATAAGCCCCTACCCAGGACCCTTATCTCGTCATTAGACAGAATATGTGAGGAAAGGTTATATATTCCCTTTTTAAGCGTGTCTAATTTCTCTTTTTGTTTGGTTTTGCCTCTGCCTCTCCGTCCCCGTTTGGGAACGGTCTTTTTTTGCCGTTTTGGAGCTGCTTGGGAGGTAACTGCTGGTTCCTCCTCCATAATGGAGCGAGGTTGGGTGCCCCTAAAAAAACCTCATTCGAGGTAGTGGCCTGATTCTCATAATGTGGGATTTGGTTACTACCATTTCCACATTGTCCCTGGTTGTTATCCGAATTAAAGGGAGAGAATCTGTTTTGTACTGGGATCATATTGGGGTTGTCATAGTGGTTCTGTGTGTGGTCTTGATAGGAAGGCTGTTTGTTCTGATAGCTCCTAGCTAGGTGATTATCATCATTCCGACTATTCTGTCGTCTATCCTGCTGCATATTGTGGTAATTCCTACTATGTCCTAGGTTTTGGTGGTGGTAGGTATTTTGGTGATGATAATTACCTCCCTGGTTAACATTCTGGCTGTTCGATTTTTTCTTATTGCCTTTGCCATGTGATACCGTAGTCCAATTGTCATTCTTATTAGTGCGAGTGTAGGTGTGAACCTCTCCCTTACTATAGTCTTCCTCATCCCTCTTAAGTTTTTTATTTTTAATAGCAATGATCTCCATTTGATATTCATCCACTGCTTTTATAGTCTGGGTATTTAATTTAGAGTATTCAGAATGCTCTTTCAATGGTTCTAGGTCTTTCTGCACGATGTCTATTTGGGTGGAAACTTCTGCTATTAGTTTTTCCCTATGGGCAATGAGGAGATCAATCAGGTGAAAAGAGCAATCATCTAGGGCTTCATACCATTTGGTTAGGAGGTCTGTGTCATTTTTAAAAGAACAATTCTTAAATAGCCTCAAGCCCCTAGGTATTTGCTTTTTCTCCTTATATTTCTTGAGACAATCAATGTCCCACCAATGTCTATGTTCGGTTTTCAATAGGTCTTCTAATTTGGAAAATAAATTTTCTACATTAATAATAGGTGTAAAGGTGGAGGGAGAGTCTACATAATTAGTGCCTTGTTGGTAACTTAGTCTGCGTTGATTTCTTTCAACAGATGACAACATAATGACAAGGGTATATGTACCCCAATATGTGGTTATCTGTCAAAAGTATATGATCGGTACAATATAAAAAATTATAGCTATATACCAGTTATGACATATGACCAGTTATGACAAATTGAAACTATATACCAGTTATGACATATTATGACATAGTGTTAGGTTTAATTGTAGATAATTGTAGGTAGTTTATTTAATTAATTTATTGATAGTGTAGTGTTAGGTTTAATTGTAACTTAGGTTAGGATTTATTTTACAGGCAACTTTGTATTTATTTTAACCAGGTACAATAGCTATTAAATAGTTAAGAACTATTTAATAGCTAAAATAGTTAAAATAATTACAAAATTACCTGTAAAATAAATCCTAACCTAAGTTACAATTAAACCTAACACTACACTATCAATAGGGGCATGTTAGGGGCAGCAGATTAGGGGTACATAAGGATAACTTAAGTAGCGGCGCTTTGCGGTCGCCAGATTAGGGGTTAATTATTGTAGGTAGCTGGCGGCGACATTGTGGGGGGCAGATTAGGGGTTAATAAATATAATTATAGGGGTCGGCGGTGTTAGGGGCAGCAGATTAGGGGTACATAGGCATAACGTAGGTGGCGGTCGGCAGATTAGGGGTTAAAAATTTTTAATAGACCTCGGGGGACCTCGGTTTAGGGGTACATAGGTAGTTTATGGGTGTTTGTGTACTTTAGAGTACAGTAGTTAGGAGCTTTATAAACCGGCGTTAGCCCAGAAAGCTCTTAACTACTGACTTTTTTCTGCGGCTGGAGTTTTGTCGTTAGATTTCTAACGCTTACTTCAGCCAAGACTCTAAATACCGGAGTTAGAAAGATCCCATTGAAAAGATAGGATACGCAATTGACGTAAGGATCTGCGGTATGGAAAAGTCGCGGCTGGAAAGTGAGCGTTAGATCCTTTCCTGACTGACTCCAAATACCGGCGGTAGCCTAAAACCAGCGTTTGGAGCCTCTAACGCTGGTTTTGACGGCTACCGCCAAACTCTAAATCTAGGCCTAGAAGTTTCACTACAATAACTAACCCATGTCTGCAAATAAAAATTTCACTTCAGAACATCTTCATTCAATTATCTGAAGATGAAGCCCATTATTTTATGCCTTGATAACCCACTCTGGCTTACAATAAAGATTTTCTATCAGCAGCTGTTATGTAAAATACAATCAGGTGATGAAATGAAAAAAATATTTTATGCCTCACTTTTGACAGTGGCATTTAGAACTGGAGAAAACAGAAATATTATTTCAGAAATTACAGTTAGATAATTAAATTGAAAAGCTGAATAAAATCTCAGGCCTAGATTTAGAGTTTTGCGGCCAAAGGGGTGCGTTAGCTACGCATGTTTTTTTCCCTCCGCACCTTTTAAATAACACTGGTATTGAGAGTTCTCTGAAGGGCTGCGTTAGGCTCCAAAAAGGGACTGTACAGGCATATTTACCGCCACTTCAACTCTCAATACCAGCGTTGCTTACGGTAGCGGCTAGCTTGAAAAACGTGCTCATGCACGATTCCCCCATAGGAAACAATGGGGCAGTTTGTGCTGAAAAAAACCTAACACCTGCAAAAAAAGCAGCGTTCAGCTCCTAACGCAGCCCCATTGTTTCCTATGGGAAAACAGTTTCTAAGTCTGCACCTAACACTCTAACATATACCCCGAGTCTAAACACCCCTAACCTTACACTTATTAACCCCTAATCTGCCACCCCCGCTATCGCTGACCCCTGCATATTATTATTAACCCCTAATCTGCCGCTCCAGACACCGCCGCAACCTACATTATACCTATATACCCCTAATCTGCTGCCCACAACATCGCCGACCCCTATATTATATTTATTAACCCCTAATCTGCCCCCCCCCAACATCGCCGCTACCTTACCTACACTTATTAACCCCTAATCTGCCGACCGGACCTCGCCGCCACTATAATAAATGTATTAACCCCTAAACCGCCTCACTCCCGCCTCGCAAACCCTATAATAAATTTTATTATACCTATTGGCTGTTCCGATCAGCCAATAGAATGCGAGCTCAATCTGATTGGCTGTTTGGATCAGCCAATCCGATTGAACTTGAATCTGATTGGCTGATTCAATCAGCCAATCAGATTTTTCCTACCTTAATTCCGATTGGCTGATAGAATCCTATCAGCCAATCAGAATTTGAGGGGCGCCATCTTGGATGACATCCCTTAAAGGAACCTTCATTCGGTGTTAGGACGTCGTTAGAGGAGGATGGATCCGCACCGGCTGCTTCAAGATGGACCCGCTCCTGGATGAAGACTTCCGACCCTCTGGAGGACCTCTTCTGGTCGGATAGGATGAAGACTTCGGACCCTCTTCTGGACGGATCGGATGGTACCCGGCTGGGTGAAGACAAGGTAGGAAGATCTTCAGGGGCTTAGTGTTAGGTTTTTTAAGGGGGGTTTGGGTGGGTTAGATTAGGGGTATGTGGGTGATGGGTTGTAATGTTGGGGGGGTATTGTATGTTTTTTTTACAGGCAAAAGAGCTGATTTCTTTGGGGCATGCCCCGCAAAAAGCCCTTTTTAGGGCTGGTAAGGTAATAGAGCTGTTAACTTTTTATTTTAGATTAGGGTAGGGCATTTATTTATTTTGGGGGGCTTTGTTATTTTTTAAAGGGGCTTAGAGTAGGTAATTAGTTTAAAATTCTTGTAATCTTTTTTATTTTTTGTAATTTAGTGTTTGTTTATTTTTGTAATTTAGTTTAGTTGATTTAATTGTAGATAATTGTAGGTAGTTTAGTTAATTAATTTATTTATAGTGTAGTTTTAGGTTTAATTGTAACTTAGGTTAGAATTTATTTTACAGGTAATTTTGTAATTAGTTTAACTAGGTAGCTTTTAAATAGTAAATAAGTATTTAATAGCTATTGTACCTGGTTAAAATAAATACAAAGTTGCCTGGAAAATAAATATAAATCATAAAATAGCTACAATGTAATTATTAGTTATATTGTAGCTATATTAGGGTTTATTTTACAGGTAAGTATTTAGCTTTAAATAGGATTAATTTTTTTAATAAGATTTAATTTATTTCGTTAGAATAAAATTATATTTAACTTAGGGGGGTGTTAGGGTTAGACTTAGCTGGGTTAATACATTTATTAGAGTAGCGGCGAGGTCCGGTCGGCAGATTAGGGGTTAATACTTGAAGTTAGGTGTCGCAGATGTTAGGGAGGGTAGATTAGGGGTTAATAAAATTTATTATAGGGTTTGCGAGGCGGGAGTGAGGCGGTTTAGGGGTTAATACATTTATTATAGTGGCGGCAAGGTCCGGTCGGCAGATTAGGGGTTAATAAGTATATGTAAGGTAGCGGCGACGTTGGGGGGGGCAGATTAGGGGTTAATAAATATTATGTAGGTGTCGGCGATGTTAGGGGCAGCAGATTAGGGGTACATAGGGATAATGTAGGTTGCGGCGGTGTCCGGTCGGCAGATTAGGGTTTAAAAAATGTTCTTATAGTGGCGGCGATGTGGGGGGGGGGCTTGGTTTAGGGGTACATAGGTAGTTTATGGGTGTTAGTGTACTTTAGAGCACAGTAGTTAAGAGCTTTATAAACCGGCGTTAGCCCATAAAGCTCTTAACTCCTCACTTTTTTCTGGGGCTGGAGTCTTGTCGGTAGAGGGTCTACCGCTTACTTCAGCAAAGATAGGATACGCAATTGGCGTAAGGGGATCTGAGGTATGGAAAAGTCGCGGCTTGAAAGTGAGCATTATACCCTTACCTGGATGACTCTAAATACCAGCGGGCGGTAAAAAGCAGCGTTAGGACCCCTTAACTCTGGTTTTGACGGCTAACGCAGAATTCTAAATCTAGGCGTCAGTTTCTTAAAATATGTTGTGACAAAGTATGAAACATTGTCACAACCAAGATACTGTATATTAAACAGCAATATTATCTCTGTTCAACCATAGTTTAAGGGACACTGAAGTTATAATTAAACATTAATTCAATTTTTTTTTTCCAATTTACATCCATTATCTGTGCACAATCATTATATATGCACACTTTCTGAGGCACCATTTACCACTGAGCATTTGCAAGAGTGCACTGTATATACCTATATACTTTTGGCAGGTGGCTGTCACATGATACAGGAGGAGGGAAAATAAACCCCATCTCACTAATATACCCCATCTCATTCATACACCCCATCTCACTAATAGACCTCCATCTCACTAATACACCCCACCTCACTAATAAACCCCATCTAATTCATAAACCCCCATCTCATTCATACATCCCCATCTCATTCATACACCCCACTTCATTCATACACCCCATCTTATTCATAAAACCCTCTATCACTAATACACTCCATCTAATTCATACACCCCCATCTCATTCATACATCCCCATCTCATTCATACACCCCACTTCATTCATACACCCCATCTTATTCATAAAACCCTCTATCACTAATACACTCCATCTAATTCATACACCCCCATCTCATTCATACACCCCATCTCATTCATAACCCCATCTCATTCATAAACCCCATCTCATTTATACCCCCCATCTCACTAATACACCCCATCTCATTTATACACCCCACTTCATTCATACACTGCATCTCATTCATACACCCCCATCTCATTCATACACCCCATCTCATTCATAAACCCCATCTCATTTATACCCCCATCTCACTAATACACCCCATCTGATTCATACACCCCATCACACTAATACACCCCATCTCATTCATACACCCCATCTTATTCATACACCCCATCTTATTCATACACCCCATCTAACTTATACACCCCATCTCATTCATACAACCTAATCTCATTCATACTCCTCATCTCATTCATATACCCTATCTCACTAATACACCCCATCTCATTTATTCACCCCATCTCACTTATACACCCCATCTCACTTATACACCCCCAGCTCACTAATACACCCCCATCTCATTCATATACCCCATCTCATTCATACTCCTCAGCTCATTCATACACCCTATCTCACTAATACATCCCATCTCATTCATACACACCCATCTCACTAATACACTCCCATCTCATTCATATACCCCATCTCATTCATACTCCCCATCTCATTCATACACGCCATCTCACGAATACATCCCATCTCATTCATAGATCCCATCTCACTTATGCACCCCATCTCATTCATACACCCCATCTCATTCATACACCCCCATCTCAGTAATACACTCCATCTCATTAATTTACCCCATCTCACTTATACACCTCCATCTCCCTAATACACCCCTTCTCACTAATACAACCCATCTCATTCATACACCCCATCTCATTCATACACCTCACTTCATTCATACACCCCAATCTCATTCATTCACCATATCTCATTGATACACCCCCAAATAATTAATACACACTATTTCATTCATACACCTCGCTTCATTCATACACCACCAGCTCATTTATAGACCCCTCTATCACTGATACACTTCATCTCATTCATACACCCCTATCTCATTCATACACCCCATCTCATTCATATACCCAATCTTATTCATACACCCCATCTCATTCATATACCCAATCTCATTCATACACCCCATCTCATTCATACACCTGCATTTAATTCATACACCCCATCTCTTTCACATACCAAATTTCATTCATACACCCCACTTCATTCATACACCCCCAGCTCATTTATAGACCCCTCTATCACTGATACACTTCATCTCATTCATACACCCCTACCTCATTCATATACCCCATCTCATTCATATACCCCATCTCATTCATATACCCCATCTCATTCATATACCCAATCACATTCATACACCCCATCTCATTTATACACCCGCATTTAATTCATACACTCCATCTCCTTCACATACCCCATCTCATTCATGCACCCCATCTTATTCATACACCTCATGTCATTCATATACCCAATCTTATTAACACACCCCATCTCACTAATACACCCCCAATTCATTCATACACCCCAACTCATTCATACACCCCACTTCATTCATACACCCTACTTCATTCATATACCCCCATCTCACTAATACACCCCATCTCATTCACAAACCCCATCTCATTCATATACCCCATCTCATTCATACACCCATCTCACTTATACACCCCATCTCATTGATAAACCCCAATCTCATTCATACTCCCCATCTCATTCATAACCCAATCTCACTAATACACCCCATCTCATTAATACACCCCATCTTATTCATACACCCATCTCATTCATACACCCCCATCTCATTCATACACTCCCATCTCATTTATACACCCCATTTCATTCATACACCCCATCTCATTCATACACCCATCTCACTTATACACCCCATCTCATTGATACACCCCAATCTCATTCATACTCCCCATCTCATTCATAACCCAATCTCACTAATACACCCCATCTCATTAATACACCCCATCTGTCAGGGTGCCAGGAATCAGACTGAGACGAGAAGTGCAAAAATAATCACACCTTTATTAATAGCAAAAAATAATAAAAAGTCCACAAATCAAATAACAAGCCAGGAGTCAAAACCAGAGCTGGTAGTCAGACGAGTCGAGTCAGGAGCCAAAGCGAATAGTCAGATGACCCGGAATCAGGAACAAGGAAAACAGCAGAGTCAGGAACAAGCCAGGGATAAGGAACCAGGAAGGACGTCCGGCAGCCAGGTAATACACAGGAACTCTCACAAACAGGTCTGAGACAACGCAAAGGCAAAGCATACTGAACAGAGGTCCTTTAAATAATAAGTGATGACATCACAATTCTGAGACTGCATCCTGTCTCACATGGATGATGAACAGCAGTCTGTCCATAAAAGGAAGTGCAGGAAATGAGCAGCATCCCCCACAATGCACCATAGTCAGGAAGAGAGGTGAGTAAAATGGCTGCCAGCAGCACATGGCAAACAAAAAAGGAAAAAAACCCTGACAGTACCCTCTCCTCAACGACCCCTCCCCTGCGGGAGGACAAAAGGCTTATTGGGGAAACAGGCATGGAAGGCACAGAGGAGGGCGGGAGCATGAACATCAGAGGAGGGAACCCAAAAACGCTCCTCCGGACCATAGCCCCTCCAGTGAACCAAATACTGTACATAGCCCCTGGACATATGAGAGTCAATAATGCTGCTGACCTCATACTCCTCATGGTTGTCAACAAAAATAGGATGGGGATGAGGCAACACAGTGGTAAACCGATTACAAACCAATGGTTTCAAGAGGGAGACATGAAAAACATTGGAGATGCGCATAGCAGGAGAAAGGTCAAGAGCGTAGGCCACAGGATTAACCCGTCCGAGTATTTGAAAAGGACCAACATAAGGGGGAGCCAATTTATTGGAAGGCACATGAAGGTTCAAGTTGCGGGAGGACAGCCAAACTCTCTCACCAACCTGGTAGGAAGGTGCGGGCAGACGCCTACGATCAGCCTTGAACTTTTGGCCCTGCATAGAATGATGAAGGCAATCCTGAATCTGCACCCATGTGGAACGGAGTTGCCGGAGATACTTCTCCAAAGCCGGAATACCCTGAGACATGAATGAATCGGGCAACAAGGATGGTTGAAACGCATAATTCGCCAGGAAAGGGGATAACTTGGAGGAAACATTACTAGCACTATTACGAGCAAACTCTGCCCAAGGTAACAGTTTAGACCAATTATTTTGGTGATCTGAGACATAGCAATGGAGGAACTGTTCCAGAGCTTGATTAGACTGTTCCGCAGCCCCATTGGATTGAGGGTGATATGCTCTCAGGAGGTGCATTGGTTTGTGCAGACAGAATCTCCTCCCCCAAGGGAGAAGTCAAATTAGTACGTATGGTAGCCAAAATATGGTCAGGAGGTATAACAGGAGTAGGTACAGACTCCTCCTTGGAACATTCTTACTACCAGGCACGTAGGAGACCACATAATTAAACCGAGAAAAAAATAGCACCCATCTGGCCTGTCGGGGCGACAAACGTTTTGCTTCAGATAGATAAGTTAAATTCTTGTGGTCAGTAAGAATGAGCACTGGCACGCTAGTACCCTCGAGAAGATGCCTCCATTCCTTGAGTGCCAAAATTATAGCCAATAATTCCCTGTCGCCAATTTCATAATTGCACTCCGCTGGAGACAATTTCTTAGAGAAGAAACCACACGGATGCAAGGAATCATCAGGCGTAGGACGTTAAGACAAGAGGGCACCTACTCCAGTCTCAGACGCATTGACCTCAAGAACGAAAGGCAGGACAGGGTTAGGATGAGCCAGAACTGGAGCGGCAGCAAAGGCAGTCTTAAGACTTTCAAAGGTCTTAATGGCAGTAGGTGACCAATGGAGTGGATCATTCTCTTTACGGGTCATGTCTGTGATAGGTTTGACCAAGGAAGAAAAGTTTTTAATAAACTTTCTATAGTAATTGGCAAACCCCAAAAAATGTTGAATAGACCGAAGACCAACTGGGCAAGGCCACTGCAGAACTGCAGATAACTTGTCAGGATCCATGGAAAACCCTGCAACGGAGATAACATAACCTAGTAAGGTTACTTGAGTCTGATGGAACTCACATTTCTCAAGTTTACAAAACAGTAGTCTTTGAAGAACCTGTGTAACATCAGAACGATGAGCCTTAAGTGTGGGTGAGTGTATGAGGATGTCGTCTAAGTACACCACAACACAATGTTGCAACATATCTCGTAGGACATCATTAATATATTCCTGAAAAACAGCAGGAGCATTACATAGGCCAAAGGGCATTACAAGATACTCATAGTCCTGGTGTTAAATGCTAAAATTTCGGACCTGAGCCAGCCGAGACTGGGATTGTGCTTTTGGAGCCAGGGATAACCCAGAACAACCGGAAAATATGGAGAGTTTATCACCTGGAACTGGAGGGTTTCAAAATGGAGAGCCCCAACAGCCATGGACAACGGAGCAGTTTCGTGAGTGACGAGTGCAGGCTGAAGGGGCCTGCCATCAATGGCTTCAATAGGAAGTGGAACGGACTGAGGCAAAACAGGAATGAAGTGCTTTGATACAAAAGCACTGTCAATGAAATAGCCCGCAGCACCGGAGTCAACAAGAGCCTGAGTGACTATGGATGAGTCCACCCAGGAAAGGACAACCGTGACCAAAGGTTTCTCCTTAAGCAGTTCCGGGGATGAAGATAAACCACCCAAGGTCTGCCCCCGACAGGACCTTAGGTGTGAGCGTTTCCCGGCCGTGTAGGACAAGACTTCAAAAGGTGGCCCTGTAATCAACAATAGAGGCAGAGCCCCTCCCTCCTCCTAAAGGCCCTCTCCGCTGTGGAGAGACGCATGAATCCCAACTGCATCGGCTCAGCAGTACCTCGTGACTTGGGACCAGGAGGCATGGGAGGAGAGGGAGGCATGGGTTAGAACGAACACCTAGGAGACAACGGAGCAGAAGGCTTCCGCAAGCGCTCCTTGAAAGAGGGCCTCTCTCTGAGTCTGATGTCAATTAGGATCAAAAAAGACACCAATGCCTCGAGATCCTCTGGTAAATCTCTGGCAGCAGCTTCATCTTTAATCGCATCAGAGAGCCCATGAAAGAAGACGGCAACAAGGGCTTCATTGTTCCAACCTACCTCTGCGGCAAGCGTACAGAACTCAATAGCACAATGAGCAACAGATCTTGTACCTTGCTGAATGGACATGAGTCGTTTAGCAGCAGAGGAGGAGCAAGCCGGAACATCAAATACCCTTCGAAAGGAGGCCACAAATTCAGGGTAATTTGAAATCACAGGTTTATCAGTCTCCCACAAGGGATTAGCCCAGGCAAGAGCTGTGTCAGAGAGTAACAAGATGAGAAATCCCACCTTAGCTCTGTCAGAGGGAAACACCTGAGGTAACAACTCAAAGTAAATGCCCACCTGGTTCAAAAACCCTCTGCACTGAATAGTATCGCCTCCATATCGTTGAGGTAGAGGTGCAGAACCGGACATGCTCCTGGTAGGCATAGGTGCAGCAGCGGAAACAGGAGCAGCCATAACTTGCGGGACACTTTGGTCCAAATGTGCAGTGCGAGTCAGCAGGGTTTGCAGGGCTAGTGCAAATTGATCCAAGCGGTGATCCTGTACATCCATCCTGGAAATGATGGCAGGTAAAGGTCGATAATTAGCTACATCAGGATTCATGGCCTTTGCGTAATGTCAGGGTGCCAGGAATCAGACTGAGACGAGAAGTGCAAAAATAATCACACCTTTATTAATAGCAAAAAATAATAAAAAGTCCACAAGTCAAATAACAAGCCAGGAGTCAGGAAGAGAGGTGAGTAAAATGGCTGCCAGCAGCACATGGCAAACAAAACTAGGAAAAACCCTGACACCATCACACTAATACACCCCATCTCATTCATACACCCCATCTTATTCATACACCCCCATCTCACTAATACACCTCCATCTTTCTAATACACCCCCATCTCATTCATACACCCCATCTCATTCAAACACCCCATCTCACTTATACACCCCCATTTAACTAATACACCCCATCTCATTCATACACCCCGTCTCATTCATACTCCTCATCTCATTCATACACCCCATCTCACTAATACACCCCATCTCATTAATACACCCCTTCTCACTAATACACTCCCATCTCATTCATGCACTCCCTTCTTATTTATACACCCCATCTCATTTATACACCCCATTTCATTAATACACCCATCTCACTAATACACCCCATCTCATTTACACCCCCCCATCTCATTCATATATCCAATCTCATTCATACACCCCTATCTCATTCATATACCCCCATCTCATTCATATACCCCATCTCATTCATACATCCCATATCATTTGTACACCCCATCTTATTCATACACCTCATCTCATTGATATACCCCATCTCATTAATACACCCCATCTCATTCATATACCCCCAGCTTATTAATACACCCCATCTCACTAATATACCGCCATCTAATTCATACCGGGGTATGAACTCATTCATACACCCCACTTCATTCATACACCCTACTTCATTTATACACCCCATCTCACTAATACACCCCCATCTCATTCATACATCCCCCATCTCATTCATAACCCCGCTTCATTCATACACCCCATTTCATTCATACACCCCATCTCACCAATACAACCCCATCTCATTCATATACCCCATCTCATTTATGCACCCCACTTAATTTCTACACGCCATCTCATTCATACACCCCCATGTCATTCATACACCGCAACTCATTCATACACCCCATCTCATTTATATACTGCACCTCATTCATACACCCCATCTCATTCATACACCCCATCTCATTCATACACCCCATCTCATTCATACACCCCATCTTATTCATACACCCCATTTCACAAATACACCCCCATCTCATTCAAACACCCCATCTCATTCATACACCCCACTTCATTCACGCACCCCATCTCACTTAAACACCCCCATCTAATTCATACACCCCAATCTCATTCATACATCCCCATCTCATTTATACACCCATCTCATTCATAAACCCCACTTCATTCATACACCCCATCTCATTCATACACCTCACTTCATTCATACACCCCCATCTCATTCATATACCCCATCTCATTCATACACCCCCATCTCATTCATACACCCCATCTCATTTATATACCTCATCTCATTCATACACCTACATCTCATTCATACACCCCATCTCATTTATACTCCCCATATCATTCACACACCATCTCATTCATATACCCCTATCTCATTCATATACCCCATCTCACTAACACACCCCATCTCATTCATACACCCCTTCTCATTCATTCAACCCATCTCACTCATACACCCCCATCTCATTCATACATCCCATCTCATTCATACACCTCCATCTCATTAATTTACCCCATCTTAGTCATTCACCCCCATCTCATTCATACACCCCATCTCATTCATACACCCTCATATTATTCATACACCCAGTTTAATTCATACACCCCATCTAATTCATACACCCGTTCTCATTCATATACCCCATCTCATTCATATACCCCATCTCATTCATATACCCCATCTCATTCATACACCATATCATTCACACACCATCTCATTCACACACACCATCTCATTTATATACCCCATCTCATTCATACACCCCATCTAATTCATACACCCCTTCTCATTCATACACCCCATCTCATTCATATACCCCATCTCATTCATACTCCCCATATCATTCACACACCATCTCATTCATACACTAACACACCCATCTCATTCATACACCCCTTCTCATTCATTCAACCCATCTCACTCATACACCCCCATAACATTCATACACCCCATCTCATTCATAATCCCCATCTCATTCAAACACCCCCATCTCATTCATACACCCCCATCTCATTCATACACCCCCATCTTATTCATACACCCAATTTCATTCATACACCCCATCTAATTCATACACCCCCTCTCATTAATATACCCCCATCTCATTCACACACCATCTTATTCATATACCCCTATCTCATTCATACACCCCCATCTCACTAACACACCCCATCTCATTCATAAACCCCTTCTCATTCATTCAACCCATCTTACTCATACACCCCCATCTCATTCATGCACCCCATCTCATTCATACACCCATCACATTCATACACCCCATTTCATTCATACACCCCATCTCACCAATACAACCCCATCTCATTCATACACCCCATCTCATTTATGCACCCCACTTCATTTCTACACGCCATCTCATTCATACACCCCCATGTCATTCATACACCGCAACTCATTCATACACCCCATCTCATTTATATACTGCACCTCATTCATACACCCCATCTCATTCATACACCCCATCTTATTCATACACCCCATTTCACAAATACACCCCCATCTCATTCAAACACCCCATCTCATTCATACACCCCACTTCATTCACACACGCCATCTCACTTAAACACTCCCATCTAATTCATACACCCCAATCTCATTCATACATCCCCATCTCATTTATACACCCATCTCATTCATAAACCCCACTTCATTCATACACCCCATCTCATTCATACACCCCATTTCATTCATGCACCCCCATCTCATTCATACACCCCCATCTCATTCATACACCCCCATCTCATTCATACACCCCATCTCATTTATATACCTCATCTCATTCATACACCTACATCTCATTCATACACCCCATCTCATTTATACTCCCCATATCATTCACACACCATCTCATTCATATACCCCTATCTCATTCATATACCCCATCTCACTAACACACCCCATCTCATTCATACACCCCTTCTCATTCATTCAACCCATCTCACTCATACACCCCATCTCCTTCATACATCCCATCTCATTCATACACCTCCATCTCATTAATTTACCCCATCTTAGTCATTCACCCCCATCTCATTCATACACCCCATCTCATTCATACACCCTCATATTATTCATACACCCAGTTTAATTCATACACCCCATCTAATTCATACACCCGATCTCATTCATATACCCCATCTCATTCATATACCCCATCTCATTTATATACCCCATCTCATTCATACACCCCATCTAATTCATACACCCCTTCTCATTCATATACCCCATCTCATTCATATACCCCATCTAATTCATACTCCCCATATCATTCACACACCATCTCATTCATACACTAACACACCCATCTCATTCATACACCCCTTCTCATTCATTCAACCCATCTCACTCATACACCCCCATAACATTCATACACCCCATCTCATTCATAATCCCCATCTCATTCAAACACCCTCATCTCATTCATACACCCCCATCTCATTCATACACCCCCATCTTATTCATACACCCAATTTCATTCATACACCCCATCTAATTCATACACCCCCTCTCATTAATATGCCCCCATCTCATTCACACACCATCTTATTCATATACCCCTATCTCATTCATACACCCCATCTCACTAACACACCCCATCTCACTAACACACCCCATCTCATTCATTAAAACCTTCTCATTCATTCAACCCATCTTACTCATACACCCCCATCTCATTCATGCACCCCATCTCATTCATACACCCATCACATTCATACACCCTATTTCACTAATACATCCCCATCGTATTCATACACCCCATCTTATTCATACACCCCCATCTAATTAATTTAACCCATCTTATTCATTCACCCAGTCTCATTCATACACCCCCATCTTATTCATTTTTATTTTTATTTTTTATACACAGTTTTTTTTTCTCTTACCTCATCATTGATTTCCAATCTCACTTTTTTTTGTATTATTTCAATGACAATATTTTATTAAAGGACAATTAAATACAGAATAATTGCATTACTAACAAGTACATAATAAAAGGAATAACACTTACTCTAAATTTTAAATGAGCAGTAGATTTCTTTCTGACAAATTTCAATATTAACTTTAATTTTTTGGCCCGCTGTATCATGTGACAGCTAGCCAATCACAGAATCATATACACATATATACTGTGAAACCTTGCACATGCTCAGTAGGTACTGGCATCTCAAAAATTGTGCATATAATAAGACTGTGCTCAATTTGATAATGAAAATAAATTGGAATGTATCTTAAAACAACATGCTCTATTTGAATTATGAAAGTTTAATTTTGACTTTAGTGTCCCTTTAAGAGAAATTGGGGCATAAATAGTCATGAGAAACATACTTGAATTAAATCTAGGGCTGGGAAAAAAATGTCTTGCTGTTAATGGGACGTGAAACCCAAATTCTTTCTTTTATGATTTAGAAAGAGCAAGCGATTTTAAACAACTTTTCAATTCACTTTTATTATCTAATTTGCATTGTTCTCTTGATATATTTTGTTAAAAGCATATCTAAATAGACTCAGTAGCTGCTAATTGGTGGCTGCATATAGATGCTTCGTGTGATGGGCTCACTCATGTGCATTGCTATTTCTTTAACAAAGGATATATGAAGAATGGAGCATATTAAATAATAGAAGAGAATTGGAATATTGTTTAAAACTGTATTCTCTATCTGAATCATGAAAAAAATTGGGTTTCCTGTCCCTTTAATTTATCCCTAAAATATCTATTTACATTGCTGGAACCTTTATTAGCATTGCATTGGTCACTCTGAGACTCACTTGCAATCTGTAAATATATCGGACAATTCTTTCAACAAAACACTTTACAAGCAAGAAACTCTCTAATCTAATTGCCTTTATACAGACCTTTCTTATTTTATAAGCCATTGTATAGCTTTTTTTTTTTTCAACACACAATCATTTTGAGTACTTTATATGCTAGAGTTTTGTATTAATAAGAAACAAAAAAGGTTAATGTAATTTACTAAAATGAAACTCACTTTTAATAAGTAAGGATTGTCGTAATATCACTTAACCACTGCTATGAATGTTTCCAGCACAAAATTGGTTAATTAGATGTCTGTGGACCATGCTGTAACGTGCTAAGCCCCAGGAATCTCAGTTCGGATCTGGAAGGGAAAAAAAAAAAGACACAAATGATTGGCTAAACTATGCTCCTGTTGCCTATTATAGTGTCAACCTACAACAGTTCTATGAAGATTTTTTTACAGCGTCTGGTTTCACTTACAAAAGTTAAATGTTGCTTTGTTTGTTTCTTTAAGCTATTCTGGTGCAAATTGCTGCCCCATTGCATGACTTATAAGTTTGTGTAAGTGTCTGCTGAGCTGCTATTTACGTCTATGTGTTTAATGTTTCAATTGAAATTGTTTTTTTTTTTGTTACATTTTCAACCCTTTATTGAGGTTTGGAATTCTTGATACCACAACATTTGTGCTTCCGTGCCAGGGTCTGGCTCTTCCCAGGCTAGTTTTCATTTAATTCATTTTCGGCTCTTTAAGTTTAGCTGAGTATAAAATATGCTTGGATATGCATTTTCTGCACATTGAGATACATTTATATCAATGAAAAGGTAGTTAATTTGTTGAACAGAAAACCAGCAAGAGTGGGGTTGGTTGTTAAATGAGTAGAAAGTTCAAGCTGCAGCAGCACTGAATAAAAAGATTTTTATTTTTGCCAAAAAGTTAATACGCCGGCGTATTAACTTTTTGGCAAAAATAAAAATCTTTTTATTCAGTGCTGCTGCAGCTTGAACTTTCTACTCATTTTTGGGTTTTTTGGTATGGACCCTTGCAGCTTGCACGGATAAATAACCTCAAAAACAGAGTGCTGAACAGTAACCTGCTGTTGGTTGTTAAATGGATACTAAACCCAAATTTTTGCTGTCATGATTCAGATAAAGGGGTAGATTTATTATACCTTGGGCTATAGCGAATCATGTCCGCCCTGCTTCGCTGAATACCGACATCATACACTTTCTTTTTTTTTAAATATTTATTTATGCCCAGTAGTGTACAATACAATCAGCAGAATAACGTAACAACAAACAACAATACATTTCCTGTTTTGCGCCACGCAGGGCCAATAGTACAACCTCAAAAAAAAAAAGAAAATACATGAAAGAACAAAAAGAAAAATTTAGATTAATTAACGATCCATACTTCTTGATCGTTCACCAGGGCCCTTCATTCTTTATATACACTACTGTTTTTATACCATTTTTAACTCACATCTCTACACACACACCCCAAACACACAAACAAACAAAAAAAACACCCCACCCCCCCAAAGAATCTATTTATGTACCATTTATACGGTCCTGACTTAATTAGCTCCTTCCCTAACCTCCCCCCACTGGTAAGGTATCCTCTCTTCTGCCACCAAAGTTAAGAAGGGTACTAGATTTTTTAGAGGGGAAATAAATTGCCTTTGCATATCCAATGGCCATCCCAAGAGTACTTTTAACCATTTATTAAAATACTTCCTGAGCTTTGTCTCCTTTCTTAAATTACTGTCATAAAGTTCTATTCTCATTTGTAGGTGAATTAATTTAATAAACTCCCCTAACACAGGGGCTCTTCTTCTTTTCCAATTTTTAACTATTACATTTCGTGCTAGCATTATACCGGTGTTAACTAACTGACTCTCTCCTGGCTCTAACAAACCTTGATACAAGAAAAAGATTATGCATGAAGTAAATTCAATCCGTGACCCCACATATTTGTTCAACCAATAGTTCACCCTAGCCCAAAATTGTCTGATTTTGGGACAAAACCACAAACAATGCAGTAGGTCTGCTCTCCCAGCCAGCGCTACACTTATTAGATTTCCCTAATATGCTTAGACCCTAATTTATCAAATAGAATATTATACCAGTACGTTAATGATCTAATGCCTGCTTTATACAAAGTGAGTCCAGCCTCCAGCTCTTGTAAGTCCCATCCTAGCTCACAAGTTTAGACGTTTTATGACAGTGTTGTCATAAAACTTCTAACTTGCAGGTAGGCATAAAAATTCTTTTGAGGTAACTGAAACTTTTTTGCTATATCACCATAAAATTGTAATTTATTTGGGCCAGTTATCAAAAGTTGTGCAAAATATGATATTCCTTTTGCATACTATTCTCTGAAAACTATATTATCTTGCCCTGGAGAAAAATCCGGGGTTCCGATGATCGGTAGATATCTGGATCTTCTAAAGTCCACCCCCATTAGATTACAGTATTTTTGCCAGGCCAAAATAATATTTGAAATTGTTGAGAGTTGTTTAATATTCTCCAGTAATTTTACATAAGTGTAATGTAGGGCAGATTTAAAGTTAAAAGGTCTTATTAATTATGTCTCTAAATCATAGTAAGTGACATATTGCGCCTCAAGTAACCAGTCTAACCCATATTTTATCATCGCTATCCAATTATAGTAGCGTAGGTTTGGTAAAGCCATACCCCCATATTTTTTAGGTATGGTTAATCTGTCTAGAGATATCTGGGGTATCATCTTTCCCCAAACGTATTTAGTACATGCCTTGTTATATTTAATAATATCCTGCCTTGTAATAAATAAAGGTATGTTTTGAAGTAGAAACAATAGACGCGGAAAAATAATTGTCTTAATAAGCATGATTTTGGCTGACAGTGAAAGAAAATATATATTCCATCTCTGCAATTTGGCATGGAAGTTAGTAAAATAGTCAGCATAATTAAGATTATACCACTCACTTGGATCTTTCCCCAAAATGATTCCCAAATATCTAATATGGGCTACTTTCCTATACGGGTGTTTACTATAACTATTTTTATTTTTGTTGATCCATAATATTTCTGACTTCTGTATATTTACTTTGTACCCTGTAAATTTACTAAACTGAATAGAGAAGTCATCAAGTGATCCCAGATTATTGAATCAAATGCCTTTTCTGCGTCTATTGTAATTAAGGCATTATCTACTTCATCATGCATCCCTGTTCTTTGTAATTTATTATAATAATGCTCAATTGTTAATAATACCCTGCGTATATTCCTCGCTACATTCCTCCCCGGCATAAAACATCATACACTTTCGGCATTTAACATTGCACAAGCAGTTCTGGTGAACTGCTTGTGCAATGCTGCCCCCTGCAGATTCGCAGCTAATCGGCCGCTAGCATGGGGTGTCAATCAACCCGATTGTTTGTGATCGGGTGGATTGGTGTCCGCCACCTCAGCGGTGGCGGACTTGTTAATGAGCAGCGGTCTTAAGACCGCTGCTTCTTAACTCCTGTTTCAGGAGAGCCTAAAGGCTCGCACAGAAACAGAGACATTGGGGCCGATATGGGGTTGGTAACTAGGCCCCAAAGCATGCAACTTAACGCAACTTTGTAATTTACTCCTATTATCAATTTTTCTTTGTTCTCTTGCTATCTTTATTTTAAAAAGCAGAAATTTAAGCTTAGAAGCCGGCCTATTTTGGTTAAGCACCTGGGTAGCACTTGCTGATTGGTGGCTAAATGTAGCCACCAATCAGCAAACGCTACCCAGGGTGCCGAACCAAAAATTGCCTGGCTCCAAACCTTAGATTCCTGCTTTTTCAAATAAATATACCAAGAGAACAAAGAAAATTTGATAATAGGAGTAAATTATTATTGCAAATGAAAAAAATTGGGTTTAGTATCCCTTTAAAAAAAAAAAACGATCGAACATAAGTCTTTTTTTAGTGAGTTTAAATAATTCAGGATTAGATGTACTGTCAACAACCTTTTTTTGGCAGGTATATGAGGACCACAAAATCAAATACCAGTGATGATGTAATCACGTTTGAAGCAAAGAAATATTTTTTGAGTTACTAAACTTTCAGGAAACAAATGTCTACTAACAAAAAGCCTAAGATGTTGGTGTTTTATTTTTTAGCCTTGAATTAAGACTGTTCTCCTTAAGATCGTCCTCGGTGCTTGTCCTTAGTGCTATTATACAAAATCTTGTTTATGCTTATTTGGTGACACAAAAGTAACATTTTACCATATTTAGGTACATTAGAAAAAATGGAAACTGAAGTTTAACATCATTAGCAGCCAACTGGCAGAATTTATGATGCCACAAATGCTCAGTGTATTTTCACATTGATTAGACCTCAATATGTTTTAAATGTATCAAGTGTACAGCTACAATATGAACTTTATCAACATTTCATCAACACTTTATCAAAACAATCTCAAAGTCCGCTAAAAGCAGAGTTCAGATTCACAATACATTCATCTCATATCTCATATTCACAATACATTCATCTCATATACAGTATATATACAGGGAGTGCAGAATTATTAGGCAAATTAGTATTTTGACCACATCATCCTCTTTATGCATGTTGTCTTACTCCAAGCTGTATAGGCTCGAAAGCCTACTACCAATTAAGCATATTAGGTGATGTGCATCTCTGTAATGAGAAGGGGTGTGGTCTAATGACATCAACACCCAATATCAGGTGTGCATAATTATTAGGCAACTTCCTTTCCTTTGGCAAAATGGGTCAAAAGAAGGACTTGACAGGCTCAGAAAAGTCAAAAATAGTGAGATATCTTACAGAGGGATGCAGCACTCTTAAAATTGCAAAGCTTCTGAAGCGTGATCATCGAACAATCAAGCGTTTCATTCAAAATAGTCAACAGGGTCGCAAGAAGCGTGTGGAAAAACCAAGGCGCAAAATAACTGCCCATGAACTGAGAAAAGTCAAGCGTGCAGCTGCCAAGATGCCACTTGCCACCAGTTTGGCCATATTTCAGAGCTGCAACATCACTGGAGTGCCCAAAAGCACAAGGTGTGCAATACTCAGAGACATGGCCAAGGTAAGAAAGTCTGAAAGACAACCACCACTGAACAAGACACACAAGCTGAAACGTCAAGACTGGGCCAAGAAATATCTCAAGACTGATTTTTCTAAGGTTTTATGGACTGATGAAATGAGAGTGAGTCTTGATGGGCCAGATGGATGGGCCCGTGGCTGGATTGGTAAAGGGCAGAGAGCTCCAGTCCAACTCAGACGCCAGCAAGGTGGAGGTGGAGTACTGGTTTGGGCTGGTATCATCAAAGATGAGCTTGTGGGGCCTTTTCGGGTTGAGGATGGAGTCAAGCTCAACTCCCAGTCCTACTGCCAGTTTCTGGAAGACACCTTCTTCAAGCAGTGGTACAGGAAGAAGTCTGCATCCTTCAAGAAAAACATGATTTTCATGCAGGACAATGCTCCATCACACGCGTCCAAGTACTCCACAGCGTGGCTGGCAAGAAAGGGTATAAAAGAAGAAAATCTAATAACATGGACTCCTTGTTCACCTGATCTTAACCCCATTGAGAACCTGTGGTCCATCATCAAATGTGAGATTTACAAGGAGGGAAAACATTACACCTCTCTGAACAGTGTCTGGGAGGCTGTGGTTGCTGCTGCACGCAATGTTGATGGTGAACAGATCAAAACACTGACAGAATCCATGGATGGCAGGCTTTTGAGTGTCCTTGCAAAGAAAGGTGGCTATATTGGTCACTGATTTGTTTTTGTTTTGTTTTTGAATGTCAGAAATGTATATTTGTGAACGTTGAGATGTTATATTGGTTTCACTGGTAAAAATAAATAATTGAAATGGGTATATATTTGTTTTTTGTTAAGTTGCCTAATAATTATGCACAGTAATAGTCACCTGCACACACAGATATCCCCCTAAAATAGCTATAACTAAAAACAAACTAAAAACTACTTCCAAAACTATTCAGCTTTGATATTAATGAGTTTTTTGGGTTCATTGAGAACATGGTTGTTGTTCAATAATAAAATTAATCCTCAAAAATACAACTTGCCTAATAATTCTGCACTCCCTGTACAGTATATATATATCATATGTATCTCACAATTACCCCACAGAAACTGAAAAGAGATTATGGAATTAAAAGTAATAATTTTCAAACGTAAGCTCATTTAACAATTGCCCCTGTCCGCCTAGCATCAAGGATAGCAGGCAGCTATACGCTGCCCGCTTCTTGCACAATGCTGTCCCATGCTTGTACATGGCCAATCACGTGCAAGCAGGGGCTTGAGGAAACACCACTTTATAGTTGGTGTAGTAGGTTAAGAAGCAGTGGTCTAATGGTCTAGTGGTCTCTTTAAAACCATTACATTAAGGTCTGTCATATTTATACAGTTTATGTGTATGTGTTTATATGTAGATTTCAGGACCGCAGAGGAGCAGCTAAAGAGCAGCTTTAATGCAACGTTAGAAAACATATATATAAAATACAGGCAATTTCAGTAGATGCTATTACAAAAATGCTGTATATATGGATAAGAACAATACTCCCCTCCAGAGACGAACCGCTGCCTTCCCACAGTCTCTCCCAAAAGAACTGTTGTTGCAGAATGATTTCGATATAGGGGGCCCAGGTCCAGGGGTGTCTTTTGGCTCAAACGAGTGCCTCTGCACAACCGTCACTTCCTCCAATGCGGAAAAGGGCTCCTGGCGACACTAGGAACAAAGTTCCATGTGTGTATACAGAAAAAAAAACAATGTGTACAAATGCAGATTACTCACTGGGATAAAATTCAAGATTCAGCGATGTAATAAAAGACCAGTAGATTCTTCTCTCAAACGAACAGTTTTTATTCTTTTGGCTCAACGCGTTTCAATGATCTAGTCGTCTTTCTCAAGAGCAATGAAAACATTAAAATAGTACAGAGGCACTCGTTTTAACGTAAAGTTAAGCTAATACAGGTAGAAAACCTTTTGTCCAAACTACTCGGGACTGGAAAAGGTTTGGATTTTGAAAAGTTTGGATTTTGGAATATTTGTATATTTGCATCTCTAAAATGGGGCTGTTTGTAGAGGGAATGGAACCAAGTGTAAACAACAATATCTTATGTCATTGAGGTAAGATTTGCATGACATAATACATAATGTATATTTATCTATCATCTATCCATCTATCCATCTATCTATCTATCTTTCCATCTATCCATCCATCTATCATCTATCTAGCCATCTATCCATCTATCTATCTATCTATCTATCTATCCATCCATGTATGAATGAATTAATGTATGTATGTATGTATATATATATATATATATATATATATATATATATGCTGTGTATATATATATGTACACACAGAAGAGTACAAAACTTCATACTTATTGCTTATATTGCAAATACGTGAGACTTTTTCCACAGTCAATGCAACTATAGGGCTATTAATACTTTCAGGGGAAACAATGTTCTGGCATCTTTAAAAACCAACACAAATTTTAAAAATATCTTTGACTGTCAGTAATAGAGAGCAGAGTCAACCAGTAGCTCTTGATTTAAGTTGTTTTTATTTCCTGATGTTTGTGGTCTTTTTTTTTTTTTAAATATAAATAACTTTAGAACCAGTCAACATGAACACAATTAAAACCATCAGCGTGTTTTCTATTTGAAATCCAACTACTTTTGCCATTCTTTGCTTGTTTTTTCCCACATAGATTTATGGCTTTTTTATTAAATAGCACAGTTTCCATATTTTGGAAGAAAAATGACCATAAGGCAGGCAGCAGTATAAATTGCAAACTTACTGCAAGCTATAAAATACAGCTCACTTGGGTCTTTTCAGGGCTTGTAATTGCATTACTGGCATAGCTCTGAGTTCAAACTACCACCATTGGTCATAATGGATTTGAAAATCTGTTACTTTATTACATGAAATTGCTTATATTGCACCAATAAGAAAATTGTACCACACATTTTGTAATGTGTTGTGAGGGTATATTGACATGCTGTAAAAGACTAATTTTATGCAGTCTTTAAAGGGACGCTAAATTCATTTGTTTTGATGTGCATAATATACATCTTTTATTGCTTAAGATCTGGCTACAAAAATAGTTTTATTAGCATTTAAATGTATAGTTTTGTTAAAATGTTTAGCAGTCCAGGTAAATATCCCTTTAAAAGTCTCTTGAGTATGTTTACCTTATCTATTTTGCTTTGGCCAATTAGCAGGGCCTGCTTAAGACATTGTGCTACCCTAATCCAACCACCCCCACCAAACACACACACACACACTCACAAATCTCTATCCACCACAGTCTTAAGGGGATAGTCAACACCAGAAATGTTGTTGTTTAAAAAAGATAGATAATCCCTTTATTACCCATTCTTTTGACCAACTTGCATTTTAGCCAATCAGTGCTCACTCCTAGGTAACTTCACGTGCATGAGCTCAATGTTATCTATATGAATTTTGTAGGATGTACTTCAGCCTTTCTAAGAGCAGTGGACAAACATGCTGCAAAAATGAATAATGAATGTATAGTAAAGTTATTTTACTAATAACTGTTTATACATTTTACCTGGGAACACCTTTAAAGTCTAATATCTCTTTACGCTAACACCTTAATCTCATTTCTACTCTCATTCTAAGTTTAAACTTAATTATTTTGTGGTGCTAACAAAAGTAGTGGCCCTAAGCATATTTTTATTACATTTCTCTTTATCCAAATTTCCCTTTCTCCTTAAAGAGATATGAAACCGAAATATATTCTTTCATGATTCAGATAGAGCATTCAATTTTAAGCAACTTTGTAATTTACTCCTATTAACACATTTTCTTTGTTCTCCTGTTCTCTTATTTTGAAAAGCAGAAATGTAAGCTTAGGAGCCGGCCATTTTTTGGTTCAGCACCTAGGTAACGCTTCCTGATTGGTGGCTAAATGTAGTCACAAATCAACAAGCGCTATCCATGGTGTTGAACTAAAAATGGGCCAGCTCCGTTCCAAGAGAACGAAGGAAAAATAATAATCAGAGTAAAATAGAAAGTTGCTTTAAATTTCATGCTTTATATGAATCATGAAAGAAAAAAAAATTGGGTTTCATATCCCTTTAAGTTCTTTCTATGCTCTCTAAGATGGTGCATAGTCACCTACAATGTCATCGTTATTCCTTAGTGTGGCATTGCAACTCTGCTCTGAGAATTCATACTCGATCAGGATAGCCAAGTCAATAGGGGAATACGCTAATGCTGTCGCAATATTCAAGTTTCGGCTTTTTGTGTGCGTCAGGTTAGCGCTTGTGCAAATACTTTTTACTTTCAACTTGTAATACACGTGCAACCCAACGCAAAATACTGATCCACTCGTAATCAAGCCCATAGGGGCCTATTTATGAAATGTCTGTCCGACAAGATCCGATCAGCGGATCTTGTCCGACAGACATCGCTGAATGTGGAGAGCAATAAGCTCTCCGCATTCAGCATTCCACCAGCAGATCTTGTGAACTGCTGGTGCAACGCCGCCCCCTGCAGATTCGAGCCCAATCGTCCGCTACCAGGGGGTGTCAATCAACCAGTCAATCAACTCGATAGCTAGCATTGGTCACTCAAATCAGTAGAAAAAAGTTTATGTATGCCAAATTTAATCTTGCATACAGATTTTAGGGATGGGGTTTTTAAAAAACATTTGGAAGTAATGTAGAAAACCTAAAAACATTAAGAAACTAACACTGTATTCACTAACCTATTTTCTGAGGCATCTTCGTCACGACAACTTAGCTGTTAAAGGGCAAGTTTCCATTTGTGTTGTTAAATTTGATACACAAAGAGCTAGATTACGAGGGGAGCGGTAGTTTGTTCTTGCGTTCAAGCTTTAAAATGGCTAGAATATTTTTTTTTTTCGCTCGGCAATTTGTGCTAGTATTAGGTGTTGAAAGTAAAAAAGTTTGTGCTCTTGCATTCGCAAAGTTCTCAGTATCAACAGACTTTGAGAAATTGAGAATGCAAAATATCATTCCCCCTATTGACTTCAAAATATTAGCTGGAACACCCACCGAAAGGGGCTGGGAGCAGATACTAAACCACCCCCCCCCCCTTCCCTGCATGTGAAAAGACAGATTAGACAACCAAGAGCCAGCAGTAGTCTGTAAATGCATGTATACATGTGACACTTTGGGGCTTGGTTAGCAGTCTGAAAATCATCTCAATGTTATTAAAAAATTGTTACAAAAAATACTCCCAGACGGGCTACATAAATGGATCATCTACAAAACATTTATGCAAAGAATAATCTAGTGTACAATGTCCCTTTAAAGAGATATTAAAATAGATATGATGGAATTTTGCACAAATATATATTTATACATACATATATATATACATACAGAGAGAAGTGCACTCACAGGAACGAACAACTGGCTCAATAACATTGTTAGCCTGTTCTATGGCGATTTACCACCTGGGTGCAACTTTTTAGCCCAGTAATGCTTTTCACAGAGTAGAACTTTTCTATGGCGATTTACCACCTGGGTGCAACTTTTTAGCCCAGTAATGCTTTTCACAGAGTAGAACTTTCCCGTAGTATATCAGTCTGATACCGCCTATTACGATCAGTCCAGCGCCGAAATACCAGGCAATTCCTCTCTGAACAAGGAACACAGCAACCCCAGACGATCGTTTCGGCCTTCATTGGGCCTCGTCAGTGAGGTGTAGCCATATTCCTCTAAGCACACTGAGCAAGGAGTCCACGTCTGGTAGGCGGGATCAGACTGATATACTACAGGAAATTTCTTCTCTGTGAAAAGCATTACTGGGCTAAAAAGCTGCACCCAGGTGGTAAATCGCCATAGAACAGGCTAACAATGGTATTGAGCCAGTTGTTCGTTCCTGTGAGTGCACTTCTCTCTATATGTATTTAGTCTCCCTATGGGAAAAAGGGGCAACCAGACGTGGACTCCTTGCTCAGTGTGCTTAGAGGAATATAGCTACACCTCACTGACGAGGCCCAATGAAGGCCGAAACGATCGTCTGGGGTTGCTGTGTTCCTTGTTCAGAGAGGAATTGACTGGTATTTCGGCGCTGGACTGACCGTAATAGGCGGGATCAGACTGATATACTACAGGAAATTTCTTCTCTGTGAAAAGCATTACTGGGCTAAAAAGCTGCACCCAGGTGGTAAATCGCCATAGAACAAGCTAACAATGGTATTGAGCCAGTTGTTCGTTCCTGTGAGTGCACTTCTCTCTATATACATATATATATATATATATATATATATACATGTTAATATATAGTTATTTATTTATATATATATATATATATATATATATATATATAAATCAGTACAGAAGAAGGGCACTCTCAGGATTTGTAGAAAGCAGAATATTTTCTTTATTCTTAGAACATTAATACATTGTCGACGTTTCGGCCCTCAATTTGGCCTTCATCAGGACAAGTACAATCTTGGGACTGCCGAGTGGCAATGATCATAGATCCAAAATAGACTCGTCTATTTTGGATCTATGATCATTGTCACTCGGCAGTCCCAAGATTGTACTGGGCCTTCATCAGGACAAGTACAATCTTGGGACTGCCGAGTGGCAATGATCATAGATCCAAAATAGACTCGTCTATTTTGGATCTATGATCATTGTCACTCGGCAGTCCCAAGATTGTACTTGTCCTGATGAAGGCCCAACTGAGGGCCGAAACGTCGACCATGTATTAATGTTCTAAGAATAAAGAAAATATTCTGCTTTCTACAAATCCTGAGAGTGCCCTTCTTCTGTACTGATTTCTATAATTATTCCTCATAAGGATTGCACCCAGGTTGTGACTGCTCCACCTGGTTGGAGTGCTGGGCTACAAGCTATTTGACTTTTTGATATATATATATATATATATATATATACACAGCATCCCACAAAAGTGAGTACACCCCTTACATTTTTGTAAAAATGTTATTATATCATTTCATGTGACAACACTGAAGGAATTACACTTTGCTACAATGTAAAGTAGTGAGTGTACAGCCTGTATAACAGTGTAAATTTGCTGTCCCCTCAAAATAACTCAACACACAGTCATTAATGTCTAAACCGTTGGCAACAAAAGTGAGTACACCACTAAGTGAAAATGTCCAAATTGGGCCCAAAGTGTCAATATTTTGTGTGGCCACCATTATTTTCCAGCACTGCTTTAACCTTCTTGGGCATGGAGTTCACCAGAGCTTTACAGGTTGCCACTGGTGTCCTTTTCCACTCCTCCATGACGACATCACAGAGGTGGTGGATGTTAGAGACATTGCACTCCCCCACCTTCCGTTTGAGGGTGCCCCACAGATGCTCAATAGGGTTTAGGTCTGGAGACATGCTTGGCCAGTCCATCACCTTTACCCTCAGTTTCTTTAGCAAGGCAGTGGTCATATTGAAGGAGTGTTTGGGGTTGTTATCTTCTTGCAATACTGCCCTGTTGCCCAGTCTCTGAAGGGAGGGGATCATGCTCTGCTTCAGTATGTCACAGTACATGTTGGCAATCATGGTTCTTTCAATGAACTGTAGCTTCCCAGTGCCGGCAGCACTCATGCAGGCCCAGACCATGACACTCCCACCACCATGCTAGACTGTAGGCAAGACACACTTGCCTTTGTACTCCTTACCTGGTTGCCGTTTATCTTGGTCTCATCGGACCACAGGACATGGTTCCATTAATCCATGTCCTATGTCTGATTGTCTTCAGAAAACTGTTTGCGGGCTTTCTTGTGCATCATCTAGGATGACAGCCATGCAGACCAATTTGATGCAGTGTGCGGCATATGGTCTGAGCACTGACAGGCTGGCCCCCCACCCCTTCAACTTCTGCAGCAATGCTGGCAGCACTCATACGTCTATTCCTAAAGACAACCTCTGGATATGACGCTGAGAACGTGCACTCAACTTCTTTGGTCGACCATGGCGAGGCCTGTTCTGAGTGGAACCTGTCCTGTGAAAATGCTGTATGGTTTTGCCCACCGTGCTGCAGCTCAGTTTCAGGGTCTTGGCAATCTTCTTATAGCCTAGGCATTTTTTATGTAGAGCAACAATTCTTTTTTTCAGATCCTTAGAGAGTTATTTGCCATGAGGTGCCATGTTGAACTTCCAGTGACCAGAATGAGAGAGTTTGAGAGCGATAACACCAAATTTAACACATCTGCTCCCCATTCACACCTGAGACCTTGTAACACTAACGAGTCACATGACACCGGGGAGGGAGCATAGCTTATTGGGCCCAATTTGTACTGACTTTTGTTGCCAATGGTTTAGACATTAATAGCTGTGTGTTGAGTTATTTTGAGGGGACAGCAAATTTACACTGTTATACAGGCTGTAAACTCACTACTTTACATTGTAGCAAAGTTTCATTTCTTCAGTGCTGTCACATTAAAATATATAATAAAATATTTGCAAAAATTTGAGGGGTATACTCACTTTTGTGGGATACTTTTTGCAGCAGTTAAAAAAATATGTTGTGCTTTTGAAAATGGATGTGCACCAATACCTTTTTGTTTTTGTATTGATTAGGTCATGTTGGCAACACTCCCAAAGATGTGTATATAAACTTTTTGTAAGGTGTGCTAAACCAAATTTTGTATTAAAACATAATCAGGGAGACTGTCCATCTCCCATTGGGTAAAGCACCCCACCCAAGCTCAGGTGTGCTCATGACAGTGTAATAGAGTTGTGAATATTAAGCCAGGGAGTCTCATTCAATTATGAAGAGTAAAAGCAGGAATGATTCAGCCCTCTAAGGCAAAGGACTGTAGTGTTAGGACTAGTCTATATTGGGGCACCTTGTAAATGGTGACTGGCTAAGCAAAATATGGCCATACTGTCGGCTAGATTACGAGTCTTGCGTTAGCCTTAAAAAGCAGCGTTGAGAGGTCCCAACGCTGCTTTTTAATGCCCCCTGGTATTACGAGTCTGGCAGGTACAGGTGAACCGCTCACTTTTCTTCCGCGACTCGAGCTTACCGCAAAGCCCCTTACGTCAATTGCATATCCTATCTTTTTAATGGAACTTGCCTAACGCCAGTATTACGAGTCTTGGAAGAAGTGAGCGGTAGACCCTCTCCTGTCAAGACTCCTACTGCATTTAAAAGCCAGTAGTTAAGAGTTTTATGGGCTAATGCCGGAACATAAAACTCTTAACTAGAGTGATAAAAAGTGCACTAACACCCATAAACTACCTATTAACCTCTAAACCGAGGCTCTCCCCACACATCGGAAACACTTAAAGTTTTTAACCCCTAATCTGCCGACAGGATATCGCCGCCACTTTAAAAAATTTACACCTACCTACATTTATTAACCCTTAAAAGGGCTTTTTGTGGGGCATTGCCCAAAAGTAAACAACTCTTTTACCTGTAAAAAAAAATACAATACCCCCCCAACATTAAAACCCACCACCCACACACCCAACCCTACTCTAAAACCCACACAATCCACACTTAATAAAAGCTAACACTACCCCCTTGAAGATCACCCTACCGTGAGACCTCTTCACCCAACCGGGCACAAGTGGTCCTCCATAGGGGCAGAAGTCTTCATCCGATCCAGGCAGAAGAGGACCTCCAGATGGGCAGAAGTCTTCATCCAGGCGGCATCTTCTATCTTCATCCATCCGGAGCAGAGCGGGTCCATCAGCCAAAAGAATGCAAGCTCAATCCTATTGGCTGATTGGATCAGCCAATAGGATTTTTCCTACCTTAATTCCGATTGGCTGATCGAATCCTATCAGCAAATCGGAATTCAAGGGACGCCATCTTGGATGATGTCATTTAAAGGAACCGTCATTCGTCGTGTAGTCGTCGTTCTGGATGGATGCTCCGTATCGGCTGGCTTCAAGATGGACCTGCTCCGCTCCGGATGGATGAAGACAGAAGATGCCGACTGGATGAATACTTCTGCCCATCTGGAGGACCACTTTCACCCGGCTGGGTGAAGACGTCTCATGGTAGGGTGATCTTCAAGGGGGTAGTGTTAGGTTTTATTAAGGGAGGATTGGGTGGGTTTTAGAGTAGGGTTGGGTGTGTGGGTGGTGGGTTTTAATGTTGGGGAGGTATTGTATTTTTTTTACAGGTAAAAGAGATGATTACTTTGGGACAATTCCACGCAAAAAGCCCTTTTATGGGCTATTTGTAATTTAGTATAGGGTAGGGATTTTTTTATTATTTTGGGGGGCTTTTTTATTTTATTATGGGGATTAGATTAGGTGTAATTAGTTTAAAATTCTTGTAATTATTTTATTTTTTTCTGTAATTTAGTGGGGTTTTTTTTCGTACTTTAGTTTATTTAATTTTATTGTAATTAATTGTAGGTAATTTAGTTAATTTATTTAATGATAGTGTAGTGTTAGGTATAATTGTAACTTAGATTAGGGTTTATTTTACGGGTAAATTTGTACTTATTTTAACTAGGAAGTTATTAAATAGTTAATAACTATTTAATAACTATTGTACCTAGTTAAAACAAATACAAACTTGCCTGTAAAATAAAAATAAACCCTAAGCTAGATACAATGTAACTATTAGTTATATTGTAGCTAGCTTATGGTTTATTTTATAGGTATTTAGTTTTAAATAGGAATAATTTATTTAATTGTAGTAATTTTATTTAGATTATTTTAAATTATATTTAAATTAGGTGGGGTTACGGTTAGACTTAGATTTAGGGGTTAATAACTTTATTATAGTGGCGGCGACGTTGGGGGCGGCAGATTAGGGGTTAATAAGTGTAGTTAGGTGGCGGTGACATTGGGGGCGGCAGAGTAGGGGTTAATAAATAAAAAGTAGGTGTCGGCGATGTTGGGGGCAGCAGATTAGGGGTCCATAGGGATAATGTAGATGTCGGCGGTGTCCAGAGCGGCAGATTAGGGGTTAATAATATAATGCAGGTGTCGGCAATGTCAGGGGTGGCGGATTAGGGGTTAATAAGTGTAAGATTAGGGGTGTTTAGACTCGAGGTTCATGTTAGGGTGTTAGGTGTAGACATAACTTTTGTTTCCCCATAGGAATCAATGGGGCTGCGTTAGAAGCTTAAAGCTGCTTTTTTGTAGGTGTTAGTTTTTTTTTCAGCCAAATCTTCCCCATTGATTCCTATGGGGAAATCATGCACGAGCACGTTTAGCCAGCTTACCGCTACCGTAAGCAACGCTGATATTGAGGTGAGATGTGGAGCTAAATTTTGCTCTACGCTCACCTTTTTGCGGCTAACGCCGGGTTTAAAAAAACCTGTAATACCAGCGTTGTCTTAAGTGAACGGTGAAAAAAAAATGCTCGTTAGCAACGCACCCCTGTTACCGCAAAACTCGTAATCTCGATGTGTGTGACTAAGATCCCAATTTTATTTAAAAAGAATAGTTGTCCCTTGATGTTGTTTGCAGGCAATTTTTTGCAGCAGTTCAAAAAATATGTTGTGCTTTTAAAAAATAGATGTGCGCCAATACCTTTTTGTTTGTATGTGTGTGTATATATATATATATATATATATATATATCATCTATTTAAAAATACATAGAACATATTCCCCTATGTGTAGAACATTGGAATGTGAAATATTTATATTAAATACACAGTATAACCCTTGATTAAATATGAATATTGCATAAATATGATCTTTCATATTTTCATCTACTTGTATAAATGTGTTGTAAGTATGTATTTATGTGTTTATATGTGTATATACTGTATGTCTGTAGAAAGTATCGCCTAGATTTAGAGTTTTGCGGCCAAAGGGGTGCGTTAGCTACGCATGTTTTTTTTCTAGCGCTGCTTCTAAACAACGCTGGTATTTAGAGTTCTCTGAAGGGCTGTGTTAGGCTCCAAAAAGGGAGCGTAAAGGCATATTTACCGCCACTTCAACTCTCAATACCAGTGTTGCTTACTGTAGCAGCTAGCTGGAAAAACGTGCTCGTGCACGATTCCCCCATAGGAAACAATGGGGCAGTTTGGGCAGAAAAAAAACCTAACACCTGCAAAAAAGCAGCGTTAAGCTCCTAACGCAGCCCCATTGTTTCCTATTGGGAAACAGTTTCTAAGTCTGCACCTAACACCCTAACATGTACCCCGAGTCTAAACACCCCTAACCTTACACTTATTAACCCCTAATCTGCTGCCCCCGCTATCACTGACCCCTGCATTACACTATTAACCTCTAATCTGCCGCTCCGGACACCACCGCAACCTACATTATACCTATGTACCCCTAATCTGCTGCCCCTAACATTGCAGACACCTACATAATATTTATTAACCCCTAATCTGCCCCCCCCCCAACGTTGCTACTACCTTACCTACACTTATTAACCCCTAATCTGCCGACTGGACCTCGCCGCCACTCTAATAAATGTATTAACCCCTAAACCGCCACACTCCCGCCTCGCAAACCCTATAATAAATAATATTAACCCCTAATCTGCCCTCCCTAACATCGCCGCCACCTAACTTCAAGTATTAACCCCTAATCTGCCGACCGGACCTCGCCGCTACTATAATAAATGTATTAACCCCTAAAGCTAAGTCTAACCCTAACCCTAACACCCCCCTAAGTTAAATATAATTTTATTCTAATGAAATAAATGAACTCTTATTAAATAAAGTATTCCTATTTAAAGCTAAATATTTACCTGTATTTTAATATAAAATATAAAACCTGTATTTTAATATAAAATAAAAAATCTAATCAGCCAATCAGATTGAGCTCGCATTCTATTGGCTGATCGGGACAGCCAATAGAATCCGATTGAACTTGAATCTGATTGGCTGATTCAATCAGCCAATCAGATTTTTCCTACCTTAATTCCGATTGGCTGATAGAATCCTATCAGCCAATCGGAATTTGAGGGACGCCATATTGGATGACGTCATTTAAAGGAACCTTCATTCGGCGAGTAGGCGTCGGTAGAATAGGATGGATCCGCGTCAGCTGGAAGAAGATGGCTCCACTCCGCTCCGGATGAATGAAGATAGAAGATGCCGCTTGGATGAAGATGTCTACCGGTCCAGATGTCCTCTTCTGCCCGGATAGGATGAAGACTTCTGCCGCTCCAGATGTCTTCTTTTGGTCCATCGGTGCCCTGTTGGGTGAAGACGACACAAGGTAGGGAGATCTTCAGGGGGGTAGTGTTAGGTTTATTTAAGGGGTGTTTGGGTTAGAGTAGGGGTATGTGGGTGGTGGGTTGTAATGTTGGGGGGTGGTATTGTGTTTTTTTACAGGCAAAAGAGCTGAGGCATTTTGGGGCATGCCCCGCAAAAAGCCCTTTTAAGGGCTGGTAAGGTAATAGAGCTGTTAACTTTTTTAATTTAGATTAGGGTAGGGAATTTTTTTATTTTGGGGGCTTTGTTATTTTATTAGGGGGCTTAGAGTAGGTGTAATTAGCTTAAAATTCTTGTAATCTTTTTTTATTTTTTGTAATTTAGTTTTTGTTTTTTTGTAATTTAGTTTAGTTTATTTAATTGTAGGTACTTGTAGTTAATTGATTTAATATATTTATTGATAGTGTAGTGTTAGGTTTAATTGTAACTTAGGTTAGGATTTATTTTACAGGTAATTTTGTAATTACTTTAACTAGGTAGCTATTAAATAGTAAATAACTATTTAATAGCTATTGTACCTAGTTAAAATAAATACAAAGTTGCCTGTAAAATAAATATATATCCTAAAATAGCTACAATATAATTATTCGTTATATTGTAGCTATATTAGGGTTTATTTTACAGGTAAGTATTTAGCTTTAAATAGGAATACTTTATTTAATAAGAGTTAATTTATTTTGTTAGAATAAAATTATATTTAACTTAGGAGGGTGTTAGGGTTAGACTTAGCTTTAGGGGTTAATACATTTATTATAGTAGCGTCGAGGTCCGGTCGGCAGATTAGGGGTTAATACTTGAAGTTAGGTGTCAGCGATGTTAGGGAGGGCAGATTAGGGGTTAATACTATTTATTATAGGGTTTGCGAGGCGGGAGTGTGGCAGTTTAGGGGTTAATAAGTGTAGGTAAGGTAGCGGTGACATTGGGGGTGGCAGATTAGGGGTTAATAAATATTGTGTAGGTGTCGGCGATGTTAGGGGCAGCAGATTAGGGGTTTATAGGTATAATGTAGGTGGCGGCAGTGTGCGGTCGGCAGATTAGGGGTTAAAAAATGTTATTATAGTGGCGACGATGTGGGGGGACTTCGGTTTAGGGGTACATAGGTAGTTTATGGGTGTTAGTGTACTTTAGAGCACAGTAGTTAAAGGGACACTAAACCTAAAAAATTTCTTTCATGATTCAGATAGAGAATAAAATTTCAAAAAACATTGCGATTTACTTCTATGAACTAATTGGCTTCATTCTTTAGATGTCCTGTGTTGAAGAAATAGCAATGTATATCGGTGAACCAATCACACGAGAAATCTATGTAAAGCCACCAATCAGCAGCTACTGAGCCTATCTAGATATGCTTTTCAGCAAAGAATATCAATAGAATGAAGCAAATTAGATAATATAGGTATATTAGAAAGTTGTTTAAATTGCATGCTCTTTATAAATCATGAAAGAATAATATTGTGTTTCATATCCCTTTAAGAGCTTTATAAACCGGCGTTAGCCCAGAAAGCTCTTAACTACTGACTTTTTCCTGCGGATGGAGTCTTGTCGGTAGAGGGTCTACCGCTCACTTCAGCCAAGACTCTAAATACCGGCGTTAGGAAGATCCCATTGAAAAGATAGGATACGGAATTGCCGTAAGGGTATCTGTGGTATGGAAAAGTTGCGGCTTGGAAGTGAGCGTTTGACCCTTTCCTGACTGACTCTAAATACCAGCGGGCAGTAAAAAGCAGTGTTAGGACCCCTTAACGCTGCTTTTGACGGCTAACGCAGAACTCTAAATCTAGGCGTATATATATATATATATATATATATATATATATATATATATATATATATATATATATATATATATATATATGAAAAATGTATATGTATGTATCTTTATGTTAAAGCCCTTTGCAGCCCTTTTTTCACCTAAGACCCCATATCTTTGAGCCCTTATAACTTTTTTGTGCAGTTTTTTTTCTTTAGATAATTTTTATTAGATTGTGTTATTATGAGTGTAACTGTACTTTTAAAAGGATTTTGTTGTGTTTTGTGACACTTTTTTTGTCTTGTGTAACAGTTAACCAAAGCTCTGAATTTGCAGTTATCATTCTATATCACGATTGTGCTCACATGTTCGCATTTACTTTCAACTTTGTAATACGAGCAGACCTGGTAGTGCTTGCATGCAAACGATAGTGCTCCACTCGTAGTCTAGCCCAAAGTGTCAAACTATTTGGCTGGTGCAAAGTGTTTTGGGCTTTTTTTTTAACACAGACTTCATACGTCCTCATTTGGTTTTACAACATTACAAAAAAAAATATTTAATCCCTACGAAGTATGTTGCTTCGTATCTATAACAAGATCATTTAAAAGACTGGTTTTGAGCTTGTAACATTCACCTGTGATTGACTTTTAAACAATAGTCACTTTTTTAATATATGTACTAAACTAATTTACATCTATATAAGATTCCTGTGTTAGTTATATTTTTCTTCATTTAAAAAAATATATATTTATATTATGTATTTATATCATTATTCATTTTGCGTGTGTGTTTACCACATACAATCTATTTATAAAATCATATGTATATATCCCTTTAATATGCAAAATATTAGTGAACATAATGCTTAAAGGGCCAGGATACCGAAATGTTGAAACACTTGAAAGTGATGCAGCATAGCTGTAAAAAGCTAACTAGCAAATATCACCTGAACATCTCTATGTAAAAAAAAGAAATTTTACCTCAAAATGTCCTAAGTATTCACACCCCATTGTAAAGATCTTAAAGCAGCAAATCAGTATGCCTGTCCCGGGACCTGCAAGGGAGTGAGCCTCGTGCACACTCATGTTATTTCCCTATTCAGTTTAAGGAAGTTTACTATGAAATTTCATGAGAGTTAAGTAAAATCTCATGAGATCAAAGTAAAAGATTTCCTGACCTCAGCAATGTTGATGCTGATTGGCTGCTGTTAATTTCTTCTTTCTTTTATGTAAATGGCAAGAGTCCATGGTGCTACATTCCTACCAGGAGGGGGCAAAGTTTATCAAACCTCAAAATGCCTATAAATACAGCTGCCACCACACTCACACCTTAGTTTTACAAACTTTGCCTCCTATGGAGGTGGTGAAGTAAGTTTGTGCTTGATGTCTATGATTTCTTCTATGATAAGCACTTCTAAGGATTCTGAAACCCAATTCCTCTCAGAGTACAGTGTTTGTCAGAGGGATGTGAAGAGAGTATTGCCTGTTGATTTTTATGGTTTCACTCATGGGAAATCTTTTCAAGGGTTCTCTGTTATCGGTCATAGGGATTCATCTCCTACCTCCCTTTTCAGATCGACAATATACTCTTATACCATTACCTCGGGCAAAACTAGGCTCGTGAGGGCACAAAAATGCTGTTATTTATTGCGTCATTTTTGGTGCAAATTTTTTTTTGGTGCGAATTTTCATCTTTAGTGGCGCAAGTTTCATAATTTCCTGCATCTTTGTTGAAGTTAGGTTGTTTGGCGTGCTTGTTATGATGCGAGTTGCATCATTTCTGGATGTTTGGCGGCAAAAAATGTTTTCCCTGCTATTTGCGTTGTGCGTCAAATATTTTTTAGTTATTTTACCCCACTTCCTTTATGCTCTTGCTCTCTTTATATTCTAGAGGGCTATGCTGTTTGCTTTTCTGCCTATTTAGCATATGCATTTTTTCCCATTCCTGAAACTGCTATATGAGGAAATTGGATATTTGTTTAAATGTTATTTTTTCTTTTACATTTTTGCAAAGATGTCTCAGTCTGACCCTGCCTCAGAAGCTACTGTAGGAACCATGCTGCCTGAACATAGTTCTACCAAAGCTAAGTGTATCTGTTGTAAGCAAGCTGAGATTATGTCTCCATCTATATTATGTAACAGTTGTCATGATAAGCTTTTGCATGCCGATAATGTTTCTATTAGTACTAGTACAGCGTCTGTTGTTCCCTCAACATCTAATGTACATGATATCCCTGTTGATATGAAAAATTATATTAATGGCACGATACAGAAGGCTATGTCTGCTATTCCACCTTCTAAAAACATAAGAGGTCTTTTAAAACTTCTCATAAAGTTTATGAAATTTGTAATGACCGACAACATACCGAAATATCCTCCTCTGAAGAGGATCTCTCTGGTTCAGAAGATCCTACTTCAGACATTGAAATTGATAAATCTTCTTATCTTTTGAAGATTTAATATATTTGTTCTTTATTGAAAGAAGTATTGGTTACTTTGGATATTGAGGAGTCTGGTCCTCTTGATAACAAATCCAGTAAACATTTAAATTCTGTTTTTAAACCTTCTGTGATTACTCTTGAGGTATTTCCTGTTCCAGGTGCTGTTTCTTATGTGATTGCTAAGGAATGGTCTAAGCCTGGTGCTTCTTTTAATCCTTTCTTCTTCTAGGTTCAAGAAGTTATATCCTTTACCAGTAGCTAAATTGGAGTTTTGGGAAAAAGTTGATGGGGCTATTTCTACTCTTGCCAAACGTACTACTATTCATATGGAAGATAGTCCTTCTTTTAAGGATCCTTTAGATAGGAAGATTGAATCTTATCTAAGAAAAACGTATTTACATTCTGGCTATATTCTCAGACCTGCCATTTCTATGGCTGATGTTGCAGCTGCATCAACTTTTTGGTTGGATAGCTTAGCACATCAGAAAGCAGATTCTGATTTGTCCAGCATTATTTGTTTGCTTCAACATGCTAATCATTTTATCTGTGATGCTATTTTTTATATCATCAAGATTGATGTTAAATTTATGTATTTAGCTATTTTAGCTAGAAGAGCTTTATGGCTTAAATCATGGAATGCTAACATCGTATACTTTCCAGGGTAATCATTTATTTGATTCTCAGTTGGCTTCTATTATTTCCACTATCACTGGGGGGAAGGGAGTTTTTTTGCCTCAAGATAAAAAAATCTAAGGGCAAATCTAAAGCTTCTAATCATTTTCATTCTTTCCATCAGAATAGAGAACAGAAAGTCACTCCTTACCCCAAGGACTCTGGTTCCAATTGGAAGCCATTTTCAAATTGGAATAAATCCAAGCCTTTTAGGAAACCAAAGCCAGCCCCCAAGACTGCATGAAGGTGTGGTCCTCAATCCAGTTCAGCTGGTGGGGGGCAGATTGAAATTATTTCAAAACATTTCAGCTGAATCTGTTAAAAATCAGTGGATTCAGAGCATTTTCTCTCAAGGGTATCGAATAGGTTTCAGAGTAAGACCTCCTGTGAGAAGATTCTTTCTCTCTCACGTTCCAACAAATCCTGTGAAAGCTCAGACTTTTCTGAAGTGTGTTTCAGATCTGGAGCTTTCAGGGGGTAATTATACCATTTCTGCTTCAGGAACAGGGTCTGGGTTTTTTATTTGAATCTATTCATTGTCCCAAAGAAAGAGAAAATTAATTCAGACCAGTTCTGGATCTGAAGTTTTTGAATCATTTTGTAAGGATCCCAACTTTCAAGATGGTGACTATAAGGACTATTCTGCCTTTTGTTCAGCAAGGTCATTACATGTCCACAATAGACTTACAGGACGATTATCTTCACATTCCAATTCATCCAGATCACTATCAGTTTCTGAGATTCTCTTTTCTAGACAAGAATGACCAATTTGTTGCTCTACCATTTAACCTAGCGACAGCTCCAAGAATCTTTTCGAAGGTTCTCGGTGCCCTTCTATGCGTAATCAGAGAGCAGAGTATTGCAGTGTTTCATCATTTGGATGATATCTTGGTACTTGCTCAATCTTTTCATTTAGCAGAATCTCACACGATTTAACTAGTGTTGTTTCTTCAAAGACATGGTTGGAGGATCAATTTACCAAAGAGTTTCTTGATTCCTCAGACAAGGGTCACCTTTTTAGGTTTCCAAATAGATTCAGTGTCCATGACTCTGTCTTTAACAGACAAGAAAATTGGTTTCAGCCTGTTGAAACCTTCATTCCCTTCAGTGGCTGTGTGCATGGAAGTTTTAGGTCTCATGACTGCAGCATCGGACGCAATCCCCTTTGCTCATTTTCATACGAGACCTCTGCAGCTTTGCATGCTGAATCAATGGTGCAAGGATTATACTCGGATATCACAATTGATATCATCGTATTGTGCAAGGGGCCTCTTTTGTTCATCCTTCCAGGACTGTAGTCTCGACAGATGCAAGTCTTTCAGGTTGGGGAACTGTCTGGGGGTCTCTGACAGCACAAGGGGTTTGGAATTCTCTAGAGGTGAGGTTACCAATCAATATCTTAGACCTCCGTGCTATTTTCAGGGCTCTTCAGGCTTGGGGGGTCTATTTAACAAGGGCCGAATGGACCCTGTTCCCCTTGTCTTACCAACTTGCTTATATTTTTCCGCCTCTAGTTCTTCTTCCAAGGGTGATCTCCAAGATCATAATGGAGCAATCGCATGTGTTACTGATAGCACTAGCACAGGTTTTGGTATGCGGATCTTGTCCAGATGTCCGGTTGCTAACCTTGGCAACTTCCTTTAAGGCCAGACCTTGTGTCTCGAGGGCTGCTTTTCCATCAGGATCTCAAATCGCTAAATTTGAAGGTATGGAAATTGAACTATGTTGTAGGCTCGTAAGTCTGTTTCAAGAAAGAATTATTATCGGGTTTGGAAAACATATATTTCATGGTGTTCTTCTCATAAATTTTCTTGTCATTCTTTTTTTCTTCATGATGGTTTGGATAAAGGTTTGTCTGCAAGTACTTTGAAGGGACAAATCTCTGCTCTTTCTGTTTTATTTCATAGAAAGATTGCTAAACTTCCTGATATTCACTGTTTTGTTCAGGCTTTGGTCCGTATCAAGCCTGTAATTAAATCTTTCTCCTCCATGAAGTCTTAATTTGGTTTTGAAGGTTTTGCAGGCTCCACCTTTTGAGCCTATGCATTCTTTGGATATTAAACTACTTTCTTGTAAAGTATTTTTCCTTTTGGCTATCTCTTCTGCTAGAAGAGTTTATGAATTGTCTGCTCTCAGTATCTTGTGAGTCTCCTTTTCTGGTTTTCCATCAGGATAAAGCTGTTTTGCGGACTTCGTTTAAATTTCTTCCTAAGGTTGTGAATTCTAACAACATTAGTAGGGAAATTGTTGATCCTTCCTTGTGTCCAAATCCTAAGAATTTTCATGAGAAATCGTTACACTCTTTGGATGTGGTAAGAGCTTTGAAATATTATTATGTTGAGGTTACTAAGGATTTCAGGAAGACTTCTAGTCTATTTGTTGTCTTTTCTGGCTCTACGAAAGGTCAGAAAGCCTCTGCCATTTCTTTGAGACCTTGGTTAAAGCTTTTGATTCACAAAGCTTATTTGGAGGCGTGGCAGTCTCCGCCTCAGAGAATTACAGCTCATTCAACTAGATCAGTTGCCACTTCTTGGGCTTTTAGGAATTAAGCTTCAATCTTTTAATCAGATTTGCAAAGCAGCAACTTGGTCTTCTTTGCATACATTTACTAAATTTTACCATTTTAATGTATTTGCTTCTTCTGAAGCAGTCTTTGGTAGAAAAGTTCTTCAGGCAGCTGTCTCAGTTTGATTCTTATGCTTATATTTTAGTTTTTTTTCTTGAAGTTTTTAGAAAAACTTATTTTTTGTTTAGATTTAATTTCTCAGTGAAAATAGCTGTTTTTATTTTATAACTCCCTCTCTAGAGACTCTTCTGTGGACTTCCACATCTTGGGTATTTTATCCAATACATCACTAGCTCATGGTCTCTTGCCATTTACGTGAAAGAAAACATAATTTATGCAAGAACTTACCTGATAAATTCATTTATTTCATATTGGCAAGAGTCCATGAGGCCCACCGTGTTTTTGGTGGTTATATTTTTTTTGTATAAAAGCACATTATTTTCCAGTTCCTCTTTTTTGTATGGTTTTATACTCCTTTTTACACCTCACTACTTGGTTATACGTTAAACTAAGGTGTGAGTGTGGTGGGAGGTGTATGTTTAGGCATTTTGAGGTTTGGGAAACTTTGCCCCTCCTGGTAGGAATGTATATCACATACGTCACTAGCTCATGGACTCTTGCCATTATGAAAGAAATGAATTTATCAGGTAAGTTTTTACATAAATTATGTTTTGTTTGTTTTTTACCTGAAGCTGAACAGCAGCTGGAGTGTAACTTTTTATACAGCACTTACTCTGGTGAGCTGAGGAAATTGTGAGGTCAAATATCTTCCTATTTTTAAATAGAGATGTTCAGGTGATATTTACCTGTCAGCGTTTTACAGTTATGCTGCATCACATTCAAGTGATTTAGCATATGAGTGTTCTGTCCCTTTAATTATTATTTCAATTTTATTGAATAAGAATATGTTTTACGTGCTTTAAATGTGTTTCACATTTTGAGATACCAGTTGTAAAGTGCATTTTGACCCTTTACATGTAAGAAAGGCTTTTGAAAAATTCAGCCCATCAACAGGCACATACAACAACCTGAAAGCTGTTAATTAGTTCAATGTATATTATGTGCTAATTTACTACTCTTTTGTTAATATACACCGAGATTACGAGTTTTGCGGTAACAGGGGTGCTTTGCTAATGAGCATTTTTTTTCAACACTCCCTTAAGACAACGCTGGTATTACAGGTTTTTTTAAACCCGGCGTTAGCCGCAAAAAGGTGAGCGTAGAGCAAAATTTAGCTCCACATCTCACCTCAATACCAGCGTTGCTTACGGTAGTGGTAAGCTGGCTAAACGTGCTCGTGCACGATATCCCCATAGGAAACAATGGGGCAGATTCAGCTGAAAAAAAAATCCTAAAACCTGCAAAAAAGCAGCGTTCAGCTTCTAACACAGCCCCATTGATTCCTATGGGGAAATAAAAATTAATGTCTATACCTAACACCCTAACATGAACCCTGAGTCTAAACACCCCTAATCTTACACTTATTAACCCCTAATCTGCTGCGCCCGACATCACTGACACCTACATTATACTTATTAACCCCTAATCTGACGCTCTGGACACCGCCGCCACCTACATTATCCCTATGAACCCCTAATCTGCTGCCCCCAACATCGCCGACACCTACATTATATTTATTAACCCCTAATCTGCCCCCAATGTCGCCGCAACCTACCTACATTTATTAACCCCTAATCTGCTACCCCCATCGTCGCCGCTACTATATTAAATGTATTAACCCCTAAACCTAAGTCTAACCCTAAGTCTAACACCCCCTAACTTAAATTTAATTTAAATAAAACAAAATAAAATTACTACAATTAAATAAATTAATCCTATTTAAAACTAAATACTTACCTGTAAAATAAACCATAAGATAGATATAATATAACTAATAGTTACATTTTTATCTTTCTTAGGGTTTATTTTTATTTTACAGGCAAGTTTGTATTTATTTTAACTAGGTACAATAGTTATTAAATAGTTATTAACTATTTAATAGCTACCTAGTTAAAATAAGTACAAATTTACCTGTAAAATAAATCCTAACCTAAATTACAATTACACCTAACACTACACTATCATTAAATTAATTACATAAACTAACTACAATTAACTACAATTAAATTAAATTATCTAAAGTACAAAAAAACCCCCACTAAATTAAAGAAAATAAAAAAATAATTACAAGAATTTTAAACAAATTACACCTAATCTAATCCCCCTAATAAAATAAAAAAGCCCCCCAAAATAATAAAGTTCCCTACCCTATACTAAATTACAAATAGCCCTTAAAAAGGCTTTTTGCGGGGCATTGCCCCAAAGTAATCAGCTCTTTTACCTATAAAAAAATACAATACCCCCCAACATTAAAACCCACCACCCACACTCCCAACCCTACTCTAAAACCCACCCAATCCCCCTTAATAAAACCTAACACTACCCCTTGAAGATCACCCTACCTTTAGCCGTCTTCACCCAGTCGGGCACAAGTGGTCCTCCAGAGGGGGCAGAAGGCTTCATCCAGGCGGCATCTTCTATCTTCATCCACCCAGAGCGGAGAGGGTCCATCTTGAAGCCATCCGACGCGGAGCATCCTCTTCTTCCGACGGCTAAGACTGAATGAAGGTTCCTTTAAATGATATCATCCAAGATGGCGTCCCTTGAATTCCGATTGGCTGATAGGATTCTATCAGTCAATCGGAATTAAGGTAGGAAAAATCCTATTGGCTGATTCAATCAGCCAATAGGATTGAACTTCAATCCTATTGGCTGATGCAATAAGCCAACAGGATTGAACTTCACTCCTATTGGCTGATCCAATCAGCCAATAGGATTGAGCGTGCATTATATTGGCTGTTCCAATAGAATGCAATCTCAATTCTATTGGCTGATTGCATCAGCCAATAGGATTTTTCCTACCTTAATTCCGATTGGCTGATAGGATCCTATCAGCCAATCGGAATTCAAGGGATGCCATCTTGGATGACATCATTTAAAGGAACCTTCATTCAGTCTTAGCCATCGGAAGAAGAGGATGCTCCGCGTCGGATGGCTTCAAGATGGACCCGCTCCGCTCCAGATGGATGAAGATAGAAGATGCCGCCTGGATGAAGCCTTCTGCCCATCTGGAAGTCCTCTTCTGCCCGGATCGGATGAAGACTTCTGCCCCCACTTGTGCGCGGCTGGGTGAAGACAGCTCAAGGTAGGGTGATCTTCAAGGGGGTAGTGTTAGGTTTTATTAAGGGGGGATTGGGTGTGTTTTAGAGTAAGGTTGGGAGTGTGGGTGGTGGGTTTTAATGTTGGGGGGTATTGTATTTTTTTTACAGGTAAAAGAGCTGATTACTTTGGGGCAATGCCCTGCAAAAAGCCCTTTTAAGGCTATTTGTAATTTAGTATAGGATAGGGAATTTTAATATTTTGGGGGGCTTTTAATTTTATTAGGGGGATTAGGTGTAATTTGTTTAAAATTCTTGTAATTATTTTTTTATTTTCTGTAATTTAGTGTGGTTTTTTTTGTACTTTTGATAATTTAATTTAATTGAAGTTAATTGTAGTTAGTTTATGTAATTAATTTAATGATAGTGTAGTGTTAGGTGTAATTGTAATTTAGGTTAGGATTTATTTTACAGGTAAATTTGCACTTATTTTAACTAGGTAGCTATTAAATAGTTAATAACTATTTAATAACTATTGTACCTAGTTAAAATAAATACAAAGTTGCCTGTAAAATAAATATAAACCCTAAGCTAGCTACAATGTAACTATTAGTTATATCTGTATCTAGCTTAGGGTTTATTTTATAGGTAAGTATTTAGTTTTAAATAGGATTAATTTATTTACTTGTAGTAATTTTATTTCGTTTTATTTAAATTAAATTTAAGTTAGGGGGTTAGACTTAGGTTTAGGGGTTAATAAATTTAATATAGTAGTGGCAATGCTGGGGGCGGCAAATTAGGGGTTAATAAATGTAGATAGGTGTCGGCGATGTTAGGGACGGCAGATTAGGGGTTAATAAAATTTAACTAGTGTTTGCGAGGTGGGAGTGCAGTGGTTTAGGGGTTAATATATTTATTACAGTGGCGGCGATGTCCGGTCAGCAGATTAGGGGTTAAAAACTTTATTAAAGTGTTTCCGATGTGGGAGGGGCCTCAGTTTAGGGGTTAATAGGTAGTTTATGGGTGTTAGTGTACTTTGTAACACTTTAGTTAAGAGTTTTATGTTACAGCATTAGCCCATAAAACTCTTAACTACTGACTTTTAAATGCGGTAGGAGTCTTGACAGGAGAGTGTCTACCGCTCACTTCTTCCAAGACTCATAATACCAGCATTAGGCAAGTCCCATTAAAAAGATAGGATATGCAATTGACGTAAGGGGCTTTGCGGTAAGCTTGAGTCGCGGAAGAAAAGTGAGAGGTACACCTGTACCTGCCAGACTCGTAATACCAGGGGGCTTTAAAAAGCAGCGTTGGGACCTCTCAACGCTGCTTTTTAAGGCTGACGCAAGACTCCTAATCTAGCCGATAGTATTTTAATAGACAAAACTGCTACATCATGTTCATTTAAAACATATACTTTCTTGAGTGAGATTCGGCATCTAGGTATAAACACCAGTGTTCAAATACCCTAAGTGAATAAACCTCATATATTTAAAACTATTGGGATAGTTTACACACTAGGATTTTGTCAATATTTTTACATTTGTAATGTTTTTCAATTATTCTATTAAACAGAATTATTGTATAATGCCAAGTTTTAATGCAGGTTACAAAACAAAAGTTTAATTGGGAACAAAAATAAATAGAACCAGCAAAGTTTCACATATGGCAAAAACATGTTTTTATGGTATTAATTAAAATTTTAGAAAAAATAAGAAAAAAAATGACAAATTAAATTCTGTGATATGTCTTATTAAACCATAGAGAGAAAAACCACTTTAAAGTCAAAATTTAACTTTCATGATTCAGATAGAACATCCAATCAATTTTAAATAATTTTAAATAATTTTCCAATTTGCTTCATTCTCTTGGTATCTTTTATTGTAGAGTAAAACTAGGTACGCTCATAAGAATCAGAAGTGTGCATGTGTTATGGCAGCAGTGTTTAGCAACACATTTTTTAGCTTTGTTATATAATGTTGCAAAACACTGCTGCCATAGAGTACTCTTATGAACTAACCTAGTTTTAATCTTCAATAAAAGATACAAAAAGAACAAAGCACATGTGATAACAGAAGTAAATTGGATATCTGAATCATGAAAGTTTTATTATGCACAAATACATTTAATTTTGGACATGTAATAGACAGTTAACCCTGGAACTACTACCCACACTGATCTCCTTTCTTTTTTATTTATGTTGAAGCACCAAAAATCCTTAAAATTCATCATTCTGCCAAACCGCAACCAAATCCACCAAGTTGTTGTGTGTCTACACAGTGATAGTGAAAGTACCATAAGGAGAAATAAACCAATAAAAATATTGAAAAAAAAAAATTAAAGGGATAGTAAAGTCCAAATTAAACTTTCATGATTCAGATAGGGCATGCAATTTAAAACAACTTTATAATTTACTTTTATAATAAAATTTGCTTTGTTTTCTTGGTATTCTTATCTGAATGCATTTGACAGTTTTTCACAGCTAGAGGGCATAAGTTCATGTGTTTCATATAAATAACATTGGCCCCTATTTAAGAAAGTCTGGCGGACAAGATCCGACAGTGCGGATCAGGTTCGCCAGACCTCGCTGAATACGGCGAGCAATACGCTCGACGTATTCAACATTGCACCTGCAGCTCACATCCGCAGCCTCAGAGCAGGCAGACAAGTTATGGGCAGCTTGATAAATCGGCTTCCAAGTGTTTACTATCCCTTTAATAAATAAAAGATAGAACTGGTAACTATTTGACACATTTTCTGCAATTCCAATTTTCTGTTATTTTCAAAACTAATTTAAGCAACCTTAACATAATATTATTCCACTCAGCAAAATATTTTACCATGTTTAAATAGTGCTTGTTTATCTGTGCAATATCATTCTTCTTTAGCTTACCATGAATATAAACAATTGTCTAAATTTGGTCTGTGTTATGAAAGTTATATTTATAAAAATTGTCATAAAAATGTTTTATCCATTTATCAAATTAATTAACCTTTTTTAACTGTTTTGACAGATTTTGATTCCTGCAAGAGCACATTACATCTAGCGCTGTCAAGATGAGCGTCAACTTCCACACAACAGATACCTGGAGATTAGTAAATGTTAAAGAACAAAATTCTTATCAATACAGCACACTGGGCAGGAAAACCTTCCAGAGCCGATTTATGCAGAAAGATGGAAGCTGCAATGTGTATTTCAAAAGTATAATCAAAGAGTGGGAAAGCTATGTGGTTGATATATTCACAACATTGGTGGACATAAAATGGCGTCATATGCTCATCATATTTTCATTGTCTTATGTACTGTCATGGCTGTTCTTTGGCTTCATATTTTGGATTATAGCTCTTCAGCATGGGGATATGCACAACATGGAAATCACACCTTGCGTTGATAATGTTCGCACATTCTCCGGTGCATTTCTTTTCTCTCTGGAGACCCAAACAACAATTGGATATGGTAGTCGATGCGTAACAGAGGAGTGCTACTTAGCTATTATCTTAGTTACTCTCCAGTCAGTTCTAAGTTGCATTATTGACACATTTATTATAGGTGCGGCTATGGCAAAGATGGCAACTGCACGCAAAAGAGCCCAGACCATACGATTTAGCTACTTTGCCCTAGTAGGAATGAGGGATGGGAAACTATGTCTGATGTGGCGCATTGGAGATTTCCGGGCAAATCATGTAGTGGAAGGAAATGTAAGAGCACAACTTTTACGTTACAATGAAGATCACGAAAAAGGAATCACAATGGACTATAAAGACCTTAAACTGGTTAATGATCAAATTATATTGGTTACTCCAGTGACTGTAGTACATGTAATTGACAAAGATAGCCCATTGTATGCCTTAGATCGTAAAGCGTTGGCTTCAGATAGATTTGAGATATTAGTCACTTTTATATATACTGGTGACTCAACTGGAACATCTCATCAGTCACGAACATCTTATTTACCCCGTGAAATCCTCTGGGGTTTTAGATTTAACAACATCTTGTTGACCAAGAAAAAATACTATAAAGTGGACTTTGACCAGTTTGAGGAAATGACAGAATATTATGCACCTTTCTGTAGCGCAAAGCAGTTGGACATCAACTCCCAACCAGGAAGGCCATCAACAAGCTCCATGGCCAATGGATTAACCAATGTCTCACTTAGCATAACTACAGTGTCATCACTCAGCACTGTGGATAGCAGCAGTGCAGATCATGCTGAGAACAATTCAGGACTGGTATTCCAGGAGATAAGTGAAAAAAAAGTGAAGAAAGTATTTACGACATAAAGTATAATGCTATTGGAATTTTAAAATAAATGCAATACTGGACAAGAACTGCTATGCTTCTAGACATCGTGTTGGAGTACAGTGTTCATTATGCAAACGCAGCAATATTTTAAAGTCAACAATCAAAATGGCTCCATGTCTAAGCCATAACATTGATACAAAAAAATGCAAACAAATATGTTGTAGATGCAAGTTAGAAAAACTGTAAACTGTACTGACTAATAAGTAGTGATGGTTAAATGTTTTTGTTAAAAACAACAAATGTTGTTTTTCATTGTTCTTACATTTTGCCAAACATTCCATGACTGTTTTTCTACTATTAATCAAGGCTACTATTTGAATATTTAGTAAAACATTCAACTATTAATTTTTGATTGTCAATGTACATAGAATTCTATGTAAGAATATTGGACTAAATATTCAAAAATGTAATATATGAATGTTAGTTTTGACTATTTGAATTCCACATTCAATATTTGAATGTTAACATTAAGGGGTATATTCCAATTTTTTGGTCATCCAAAATAATGTTTTTATAGCATTCTTACCAATCTCTGTGAAGCATTTGTGTTTGAATATTTTAGGTGTCCAAAATACATCAGAGATAATTCTGAACCATCTCAATTTCGTACATTGTGATTGGGTAAATATGTTAAAAGCATAAAACAGGCACATATTTGCAGACTTTTCATGGACTGAACCAAAATATGTGCACCTAATGGCAAACAGAAATCAAAATACATTATTGATTATGGCTGCTTGGCATTTTTTAAGTTTGTTAATAGTCTCTAAATAAACTCTATGATGTCATGAAAACATGCCAAAGCCTAAATGTGTAGTGCTACAATGGGAAAAATGTATTTCCAACTGCCTAAAGGTTTTGAAAAATGGTGCCAAATCTGTTTTTTGAAAGATTAGAATAGGTTTTATAAGGAGACACATTTATAAGAGGCTTGATTCTCTAGAGGTCTCCAAAATTGTCTGAAAAGATCACTGTACAATAAGGTCCTTCTTTGGATTCTGGAAAGGCATTTAGCTTGATAGCTGTGTATCTCAGGGGCATACGTACCCTTCATATAGTGTTAAATAAATATACAGTTTTCAATTATATTGAAATTTTAAATTAAAAATTATAATTAAAGTTTGCATTATAAACTGCATTAATAATTCACATTAATATCTTTTTTTTTTTTTAAATACACAGCTATATTACAATATTATGGTGTAAAACATATTTCAAGCATGGAGGAAATAATTATATTCAATGTTCATGATAATATTGTATTTAATATACAATGCAATATTAAAATACAAATTTAAAATGATATGTAAAAAAGTATATAATTCAAAGAGTACAAAAAAGTTTGAGTGGGCTGAACAGATGCCCTACTTGGTTGTTACTAAGTGCTCTCATAGGTCTTACTGTATTTTCCAAGTATTTTGCCTTTTCAAATCTCACTGGTTTATATGCCAAATATATGCTGGAGAGTTTATTATAAAAAAAACCCCAAAAAAACCAAAACATAATGCACTTATTAAGCTGATAGAAAAAGTCGTACAGTATATGGAAATCTATAAGCCAATGAAAGTTAAAATACACTAAAAATGCCTCAATTTGATTTGCATTTGCTAATAAAAAAGTGTTAGCAGAGGGTTCTCTCCCCTGCAAGATTGTCCATTTCAGAATGCTTCATAACTCACTTGCCAGGATAATGTAAGTGGGGTCAGCACCCATGCTTATGCACAAGCTTTATTTAAAATCTATATACTTTACTTTAGTGCACCTTTGTTAAAAGACACTGTGTATTTATAACGTTGCTCAAGGGCCGATTCTAAAAAGGTCTCTAGGCTGGTGAGATTCTATAAGAATGCTTGCCAGTCCTTCTATTTCCCTGGTGGAATTATATAAAGTACTGAAAACAGGGTGTCTCGCTACGGGGTGTATTCTGCATTTTCGTATGGGAAAGAGATGCATACAGAAAACTGCTCAATGAAAATAGTAATTTAAAAATCATACAAAACAATAATAATTTAACCATTTACACAAATATAGCCAGGGAAAAATTGTATTAAGGTGCAACAAAAATCGTAACATAATGTTCACCAAAAATCGTATTTTTTTAAAAAAAACTTCAAATTTGTAGGTAAATTACACAGGAATAAATTGTATTAATATGCAGATCATAAATCATAATTTAAGTACACTGGCTGTGTAAAAAAAAGCAAGAATTTTGTGCTTACTTGATAAAGTATATGCAATCTGATATTATTAGTGTCATACCAACACCTGACTGGTACTCGTACTTACTTGATAAAGTATATGCAATCTGATATTATTAGTGTCATACCAACACCTGACTGGTACTCGTACTTACTTGATAAAGTATATGCAATCTGATATTATTAGTGTCATACCAACACCTGACTGGTACTCGTACTTACTTGATAAAGTATATGCAATCTGATATTATTAGTGTCATACCAACACCTGACTGGTACTCGTACTTACTTGATAAAGTATATGCAATCTGATATTATTAGTGTCATACCAACACCTGACTGGTACTCGTACTTACTTGATAAAGTATATGCAATCTGATATTATTAGTGTCATACCAACACCTGACTGGTACTCGTACTTACTTGATAAAGTATATGCAATCTGATATTATTAGTGTCATACCAACACCTGACTGGTACTCGTACTTACTTGATAAAGTATATGCAATCTGATATTATTAGTGTCATACCAACACCTGACTGGTACTCGTACTTACTTGATAAAGTATATGCAATCTGATATTATTAGTGTCATACCAACACCTGACTGGTACTCGTACTTACTTGATAAAGTATATGCAATCTGATATTATTAGTGTCATACCAACACCTGACTGGTACTCGTACTTACTTGATAAAGTATATGCAATCTGATATTATTAGTGTCATACCAACACCTGACTGGTACTCGTACTTACTTGATAAAGTATATGCAATCTGATATTATTAGTGTCATACCAACACCTGACTGGTACTCGTACTTACTTGATAAAGTATATGCAATCTGATATTATTAGTGTCATACCAACACCTGACTGGTACTCGTACTTACTTGATAAAGTATATGCAATCTGATATTATTAGTGTCATACCAACACCTGACTGGTACTCGTACTTACTTGATAAAGTATATGCAATCTGATATTATTAGTGTCATACCAACACCTGACTGGTACTCGTACTTACTTGATAAAGTATATGCAATCTGATATTATTAGTGTCATACCAACACCTGACTGGTACTCGTACTTACTTGATAAAGTATATGCAATCTGATATTATTAGTGTCATACCAACACCTGACTGGTACTCGTACTTACTTGATAAAGTATATGCAATCTGATATTATTAGTGTCATACCAACACCTGACTGGTACTCATACTTACTTGATAAAGTATATGCAATCTGATATTATTAGTGTCATACCAACACCTGACTGGTACTCGTACTTACTTGATAAAGTATATGCAATCTGATATTATTAGTGTCATACCAACACCTGACTGGTACTCGTACTTACTTGATAAAGTATATGCAATCTGATATTATTAGTGTCATACCAACACCTGACTGGTACTCGTACTTACTTGATAAAGTATATGCAATCTGATATTATTAGTGTCATACCAACACCTGACTGGTACTTGTACTTACTTGATAAAGTATATGCAATCTGACATTATTAGTGTCATACCAAGACCTGACTGGTACTCGTACTTACTTGATAAAGTATATGCAATCTGATATTATTAGTGTCATACCAACACCTGACTGGTACTCGTACTTACTTGATGAGTGGGCAGATGCTTTCGTCTCAAGGTGTGAAAATTATTTGCGCATAAGCAATACTGTCAACTGCCATTTTAAGACCCTGAATGCTTGCACGGAAACAAGGGAACAAGGGCCATTCGACCATTGTTAAATTGACCGCACTGTCTCTTAAATTAATGGAGAATTAAACTCTAAATACATTTTATACGCATTGTGTTATGGTTATTCCCTGCATGGGTGCTGCCATGTTTAAATGTAGCTTTTATGGCATTCCAGTACTGATGTGTTGGCACTTGTGTAGTAACTCTCCTTCATATACCTGCAGTCTACCCTAAGTTTCAAACTGGCGAAACCCATAAATAGAGGCAGGTGCATAAAATGTATTTAGGGCCAGAAAACAAGTGCTCCCGGTCAAGCGTTAACTGCGTTAGCAGTAAGCTTTTTGTGTGAGCCTAGTCAAGCTTGTTTTTTCAAGTTGAAAGTGTAAATTTATTGCACGAGCGCTAAACCTGATGAGTGTAAAAAGTCGACCTTACAATATCACTTGCACAATAACTTATTCCCCCATAGACGTCAATGGAGCAAAAAAAGGAAAAAAAAGTAACACCCCACTCTCACGCAAACACGATTGCATATTCTCATATGCGCTAACCCAACATGAAAATATGAATATTTCACATTCCAATGTTCTTCACATAGCAGAATATGTTCTATGTATTCATAAATAAATATTTCAACATATATCTGATAGTATTTTTGTACAATATATATATCTATACCTACTGTATATATAGATGATTATATTATATGATTATATATAGGTGTAGATAATTACAATTGTGATAGTGCATCTTCTTTCAACAAAAGAGAGACAAAGAATAAACAGTGATTTTGTGTCATAATCGTAACTATGCATTTCTTATACAAAAAAACTTTGTGATTCTAAACATTTATAATTCTTTAACCACCTTCTTATTATTAAAAACTAAGTGCTAATATGAGAGAAAAATATATATAAAAAAATGACCTTAACGGTCCATTATCTTATCTGTGAATTATGTGAAATATTTTCTTGTTAGTGAATTTCATTACCATTTATAACTGATATCTAAAAAACCTTTATTTTATTAAAAACAGTAATCAAACTAACAACTAAATTCTAATCTTGCAAGATATGTTATTTCACTGGGGAATGCACACACTCAAATGTTATTTACTATATGGAAACCATAAAGACAGCGTTCTAAAGGAAAAACTTATAATCTTTCCAAAAAACCTCTTTTTATATTATGTTATTCAGCACATTTCTTTTTCAAGTTGTTCTTTTTTCTTTATGTAAATCTTGATCTAAATCATAGAGAAAAAGTTCACAATAAATTATCACAGTTAACCAATCATAAGAACAAAAACAGGTTATAATCTTTATTTAAACCTTTAGGGTACATACTTTCTAGTCTATTAATCCAGATAACCTCTCTCTGTTGTAATTTTTTAACCCTATCCTGGCCCCTTCTCTGTATCAGAACATGTTCTAGGATTTGAAACCTTAACTGGTTAACATTATGGGTTTTTTCTTTAAAATGTGCAGATACAGGCAAATCTGAGATGGCTTTACGTATAGTGTATCCATCAGTGAAATAACATATCTTGCAAGATTAGAATTTAGTTGTTAGTTTGATTACTGTTTTTAATAAAATAAAGGTTTTTTAGATATCAGTTATAAATGGTAATGAAATTCACTAACAAGAAAATATTTCACATAATTCACAGATAAGATAATGGACCGTTAAGGTCATTTTTTATATATTTTTTTCTCTCATATTAGCACTTAGTTTTTAATAATAAGAAGGTGGTTAAAGAATTCTAAATGTTTAGAATCACAAAGTTTTTTTGTATAAGAAATGCATAGTTACGATTATGACACAAAATCACTGTTTATTCTTTGTCTCTCTTTTGTTGAAAGAAGATGCACTATCACAATTGTAATTATCTACACCTGTAGTTTGTCACATGTACTGCCTATAAAAGGTGGAGTTGGATTATGTACTAATCACTTGGCTTGAGAAAGGGCAGAAGCCCGAAACGTCGCCTGTATTTCACTGCTTGAAATAAAAATGTTATAAATCTAACCTGGTGTGCTGCAGACATTTCTATTTTGCATATTAATACCTGTCTAGGTGAGACAGAGGCTGCTTGCACCCTTACCTAGAAGTGAATTGGTGCTGGACTTTAACTTGTTCGTATATATAGGTGTATATATATATATATATATATATATATATATACAGTATATAGATATATATGGAAATAACTATTTAAAAATACTTAGAACACATTTAAATACATTTTTAAAACCTTTATTAAAAATTAAAATTGCAGAAATATTTTTTTTTCATGTTTTCAACTGCAAAGGGCTCCAATGCACTTATTTATGTCTATATATGTATACAGGTTGTTTATATGTGTATATATGTCTGTAAATACATATATGCACATATTGCACATATAAATACATATGTACACATACATAGACACATATATATATATATACATACACACACATATACAGCTTTTGACGTATTTGTTTGTATCTCTATGTTAAAGCCCTTTACCTGCCTTTTTTTTTTTCAACACCTGAGATCTCAAATGTTAGAGCCCTTATAACTTTTGTGTGTAATATATTTTTGTAATAATTTTTATCAGTGGTATTATGAGTGTATCTATACTTTGTAATGTATTTTTGATGTATTTTGTGCAACGTTTTAGGTTTGCTAAACAGAGCTGTGAAGTCTCAGTGATCATTCTAGTATAAATTGCAATTGCGCTCAAGTGATTGTGTTTACTTTCAACTCGTAATGCGAGCGGTAAGCCCGACAAGCAGAAAACTCCTGTGATCGCTCACGTTCAAATGTTTGTGCTTTACTCGTAATCTTGCCCTTTAATGTTCCCCTAAAACTTTAATACCTCTTGCTTTAGTGTAAAATGTGGGCTTGTGCCACAATCCATTGATAGACCAAAAAGTCTGTAACCTAGGTTTTCTTAAAAATGGGTCAAATTGTCTAAAGCAGCTATTTGATTTGCAGCATTTAAAAGGAAACCTAGGTAACTTTTTCGGCTTCTATAGGTGGTACATATTTACTGTATTTCCTTCATTTTTGTGAGCCGACTGATAAAGAAAAATTACATTAGTTTCTATGGTTTGATCCTACAATATATTTTAATTAAATTAATTTTTTTTATATTTATATATGAATATATATATGTATTAGAAATGGCTACAAGATGATTGGGTAGTTTTTATATTATATTTGTATGTAAACACTTGTATTCATCACTCATTTATATTGTATCCACCCAGAAATCACTTGCACTAAAATGTTTTATATACATATATATATACACACAATGGTAAATGTATTTATCTTGTAAAATGCATAAAAAAAATGCATTCAACAAATTTTAGAAATAAAGTTCATTTATAAAAGTTTGTGATGTTCCAGCATGGTAATTTCTTTGATATTAAGGTAACTTTTTTTGACAATTTGTCACCCTTTGCTGAAAGAAATATCTGTTTCTATGTGTTACTCTCCTTTCTGATAAGCATTATTTTTGTGACTTTGCGTAACAAAGCAATGAATATACCACAAGCATACTCTGTTCATAGCTCTTACAGATGCTTTAATTAGACACTGACAAGACAGTTGATTGTACATTTAAGTACATAAAGTGTAATATACATAAGCAGAATAAATTCCCATAGTGTAATGTTATATTAAGGTGCCCAGTTTCCAACCCGTCCCCTACTTACAGAAGTAGCTGTAGTCTGTTATACAAATGTCACCCCTTTTCTGCTCACTGCCTGGGTACCGCAAACCTAATTCAAACATCTTTTTGACTGACCCTTATTATAGTGTTTACCTCAGTCATCATCTGATGTTTCTGCTCAATCCAGCTCCTCCTAAGAATGCAGATGCAGCTCCAAAGGATGAGAAAGCTCTTTAAAGTTATCAGCTGAAATTGACAGGTGTATGTTGGCCCCTGACTAAACTGCCACCCTAGGTATTAGCCTAATCAGGCAATGTTAGAACTACACCAATGGCTCTATTTGATTAGACATGTGCAATTTGTTTTGTTCCGAATCAAAATTCAAATGAAAATCGGGTGATTCTGAGATTCAAATTAGTTTGGATTCATTCATTTTATTCAAATGGCCATGGCGCGATAGTCTGACTCTCTGGACTAATCCCAATTCCTTTGCCGTTCCATATCTATTATTAAAAAAAAACTAATAGAGATATATTACATTTAAATATAGTGAGATAGAACAGTGAAATTATTCCTTTTGTATTGGTTGGAACTATATGAATCAAAGTAACATAACATATGGAATGAATCCGAACATATCGAATTTCCAAATTTCCGAATGCCTCCGAAACGAATGACTGCTATAACTAAACTAAATAAGAAAAATACCGAATTGATACGAAACGAAAATTTTCTGGCTTGCACATGTCTATATTAGATGCCGTTTATATACGTGTTGACAGTAGAATATGTTAACACACTACAAATAAAAGATAACCCAAATATTAAATAAGGATTTCTGTGCTTCATATTTACAACAATAATAAAAATCACCTGATGAAAACCGGGAAAGGAATTACAAATGTGAACCATTTCCCAAAGTAGATATTGTGTGACATACTTCTCATGTAATATCATTTGCCGTGTCCTGTACTACTGAAAACAGAACATTTTCGGCTCATAGAACTCACAATAAAGTATTACATGATCCAAAATGAAATACACATGAATTAAACCATGTTCATCTGCTTAGTGTTATTGTTAAATAATAGTACTACACTGCACAATGAAATTTAAAAAAGAGTAAATCACATTAGTTCAGAAAATTAAATCTTTATCATCAGAAGATAAATGCAATAACTAGAGGAAACCTTGGGGACGATTTATCATGGCTCGAATGTGGCCAAATACCCTTGTTCCTGTCCGAGCCTTTAGTCTCGCCGGAAACAAGAGTTAAAAAGTAGTGGTCTTAAGATGGATGGCATTGCGCAAGCAGTTCCCCAGAACTGCTTGTGCAATGTTAAATGCCGACAGCATATGCTTTCGGCATTCAGCGATGTCTAGCGGACATGATATACTACAGCGTATCATGTCTGCCAGACATTGATAAATCAGCCCCATTGTATCTTTAACCCCTTCACACCATTAGGACATTCCATGACATCCTAACAGTGCTGGGGTTTAATGCCATTAGAACGACATGGAACGTCCTACCTTATATGGCATCCTGCAACCTCCCCTTTTGATGCTAGCAAAAATCGGACAGGTGGCATGACTAGCAGCTTAGGCAGTCCGATTCCGGCCTCGTGTGATCACATTGACCCTCATATGATTTAATTTTAACAGCAAGCGTTCTGATGTTAACACTTTGTTCCTAGCACAAAGGGGTTAAAAGCCGTTTGTGTTAACCAGGTTATATGCCAAGGTATTTCACATGTGAGCGCATGTGCTATGTTATTTAATCCTCTTTTATTACCTATACAGAGAGGAGGTAAGCTGCTTGTGCAGACATGGAATTCAATGTGACAGGGTAATCAGTGGTGTATGGTCTGGAATTTTATGTAAATAAATAACAGTTATGTGTTAATATAACTACATATAGTACACACATATAGCATGTGTAAAAGGCATGATTTGTAGCCAATCCATTTAGCTTAGAATGTTTCTAACTTTATATCTCACCTCTGTATTCCACTGCTTGTTAAATAAAGGCTTCAATATAGCAATAGGGAGAACAATAAAATCACTTAACTATGCGTCCAAACCCTTTATTCCTTCCAATTCATATGAAGCCCAAATTCCTTCTGGGATGGAAAATAACCTTGGATATCAATAGCTTTTTAAATCAAAATGTATGAATGATAAATATATGCTGTTGTTTTTTTTTTTTATAAATGTAATATGGTGAGCAGAATACAAGGCTGGATTCTTGTGTCTTGGCTTTCGCTTGCAGTTTCTTCTCTTTTATGAACAAGAGATATCGTAGCTTATGTTCTATTCCAGGTGTAATGCATTCTTTCTCATTGTTATACTGTGCCTCAGCATGTTATTCCAAGTTTTGTCTAGAATTACTTTTTGTTTAAGGTTTGCTATTTGTCGTGCTATATAATGCTGTGTTAAGTATGTGTTGTTTATTGTGTTTATTGCTTTAAATTCCAGTACCATGTTTGTTATGTGCCTTTGTATCTTGTCTTTCCTATGTGCTGGGGTTGCTATTTGTGTGCTATATTATGTTGGGTTCAGTATGTATTGTTTAGTTCACTTCTAGCTTTTAATTCCGGTGGCATGTTTATTCGGTGCCCGTGTATCATTTTTCTTTCCATGTGCTGGGTGTGCTATTTCCAGCTCTGACCTTGGCTTTGCTCTGTTGACTTACCTGTTACCTGGCACTGACTCCTGTTTTGCTGTTGGATACAACACTTCCTTCTACTTGGTATTTTACAAAAGCACCTGCTTCCTGGCACTGAGCTCTTGCTTGCTTCTGTTTATGTCTCTGTTAAATTCCTGCATTACACTTTGTATTGTGCCACTTGGCTAAGTTTACTGGTGGTTCCTGTTATATATTTCTGAGTTCCTGGCTACTGAACTACAGGTACCTGTTTACCTTTACTGTTTGATCTCCAACTTTAAGTACGTGTATGAAGTACTGTTGATGACATACTAACCATGATAGTCTCAGTAGCACTCACTCCCATATAGTAATTTGCTAGAAATCTCCTAAAAAATCCATATTTTACTGACAGGAAAGGGGATCCTGCTCTTATTTTGCAATATTATCCCTGAGAAGGAAGATGCAAAGAGTCTGCATGACATAGGCTTGAAATAGGACGGTTGATGAGGTTGGTGCATTGTCCTCCATATGAAAGATTTGGGGCAACAAACCATCCAATAAATAAAAGCTTAAACCATGCACATCATCAAAGATGCATCTGCCTCATTCACCTCCCCACATGGAGTACAAAATGCAGAAAAAAGACACTTGAATGACTGTTTTTTCTTTTAATCCCCCTGGATATATATATATAGGGCTCTAAGTATTGGGCTTTTCTATACAGACAGGGATAAGATAAGGAAGCATTTCTTTGTGTATCTATTCTAATGGGCAGTGGTTTCAAAGAGCAAAAATTGCTGTTTTGTACATAGAAATAAGTCTACTTTTTCATACATTGTAAATTTCACAGCTGGTATAACAAGTCATTGGGAATAAATGAAGGGGGAAGCAATTTTACACTACCATATCCCTTTAAACTTAAATAAATGTAAATTATTAGCTACTGCTAAAAGACAGCAGCAGCATAAAAGTAGATAATTTTATAATGAGGATTGCCAAGAACAGAAGCTAACATACAGGAATTAATAAACTAAGAAAGACATTGGTGGATCACTATAGAATAGTATAAATTAAATCCAAAGCCTTTCCCCTTTGCACAAAAGACTTTCCAGAGTAACAGTTTTAAAAACATGAATAAATCAACTAGATTTGTCCATGAATTTCTTAATTTGCTCATTCGTTACAGTGGTTGCCTAAATGCAAAGAAAAGTCCAGTTCTGGATGCACATGTCTAGTGGTCAGTAGCATCCTGCCTGTAATAATGTGTTTCTCCACCTATGTCGCTGCAACTATATTAAATGTATTAACCCCTAAATCTAAGTCTAACCCTAACCCTAACACCCCCTAACTTAAATATAATTTAAATAAATCTCATTAAAATTACTACAATTCACAAAATTATTCCTATTTAAAACTAAATACTTACCTATAAAATAAACCATAAGATAGCTACAATATAACTAATATAGTTACATTGTATCTAGCTTAGGGTTTATTTTTATTTTACAGGCAACTTTGTATTTATTTTAACTAGGTACAATAGTTATTAAATAGTTATTAACTATTTAATAACCACATAGTTAAAATAAATTCAAATTTACCTGTAAAATAAATCCTAACCTAAGCTACAATTACACCTAACACTACACTATAATTAAATTAATTACCTAAACTAAATACAATTAAATACAATTTAAAAAAAATATCTAAAGTACGAAAAAAACAAACACTAAATTACAGAAAATAATAAAATAATTACAAGAATTTTAAACTAATTACACCTAATCTAATCCCCCTAATAATATAAAAAAGCCCCCCAAAATAATAAAAAGCCCTACCCTATACTAAATTTCAAATAGCCCTTAAAAGGGCCTTTTGCGGGGCATTGCCCCAAAGTAATCAGCTCTTTTACCTGTAAAAAAAGTACAATACCCCCCCAACATTAAAACCCACCACCCATGCACCCAACCCTACTCTAAAACCCACCCAATACCCCCTTAATGAAATCTAACACTAGCCCCTTGAAGATCACCCTACCTTGAGAAGTCTTCACCCAGCCGGGCCGAAGTCCTCAACGAAGCCGGGCGAAGTGGTCCTCCAGACGAGCAGAAGTCTTCATCCAGGCGGTATCTTCTATCTTCATCCATCCGGCGCGGAGCGGCTCCATCTTCAAGACATCCGACGCAGAGCATCCTCTTCAAACGAAGTCCAACTGAAGAATGAAGTTTCCTTTAAATGACATCATCCAAGATGGCGTCCCTTGAATTCTGATTGGCTGATAGAATTCTATCAGCCAATCGGAATTAAGGTAGAAAAAATCCTATTGGCTGATGCAATCAGCCAATAGGATTGAAGTTCAATCCTATTGGCTGATCCAATCAGCCAATAGGATTGAGCTGGCATTCTATTGGCTGATTGGATCGACCAATAGAATGTGAGCTCAATCCTATTGGCTGATTGCATCAGCCAATAGGATTTTTTCTACCTTAATTACGATTGTCTGATATAATTCTATCAGCCAATCGGAATTCAAGGGACGCCATCTTGGATGACGTAATTTAAAGGAACCTTTATTCTTTAGTTGGACTTCATTTGAAGAGGATGCTCCGCGTTGGATGTCTTGAAGATGGAGCCGCTCCGCGCCGGATGGATGAAGATAGAAGATGCCGCCTCGATGAAGACTTCTGCCCGTCTGGAGGACCTCTTCTGGCCGGCTTGGATGAAGACTTCTGCCCGTCTGGAGAACCACTTCGCCTGGCTTCGTTGAGGACTTCGGCCCAGCTGGGTGAAGACTTCTCAAGGTAAGGTGATCTTCAAGGGGTTAGTGTTATGTTTTATTAAGGGGGTATTGGGTGGGTTTTAGAGTAGGGTTGGGTGTGTGGGTGATCGGTTTTAATGTTGGGAGGGGGTATTGTACTTTTTTTTACAGGTAAAAGAGCTGGTTACTTTGGGGTAATGCCCCGCAAAAGGCCCTTTTAAGGGCTATTTGTAATTTAGTATAGGGTAGGTCTTTTTATTATTTCGGGGGGCTTTTTTATTTTATTAGGGGGATTAGATTAGGTGTAATTAGTTTAAAAAAACTTGGAATTATTTTATTATTTTCTGTAATTTAGTGGGCTTTTTCGTACTTTAGATAATTCTTTTAAATTGTATTTAATTGTATTTAGTTTAGGTGATTAATTTAATTATAGTGTAGTGTTAGGTGTAATTGTAACATAGGTTAGGTTTTATTTTACAGGTAAATTTGAATTTATTTTAACTAGGTAGCTATTAAATAGTTAATAACTATAAAAAATAAACCCTAAGATAGATACAATGTAACTATTAGTTATATTGTAGCTATCTTAGGGTTTATTATATATCAATACAATGGAAATCAACAGCACCCAGGATTCATGATAGAAAGAAGAAATGTATTGAGGTACAAACAATAGCAACGTTTCGGGAATATTTCCCTTAATCATGCACAGCATCAACAGGTGATTACAGAGCTTATATAGGGAAAATTTTAACCCTTCACATTTCTTATCACCATATATCAAACACCTTATGTTAAAAATAGTGCCATCTAGTGAAAATTACACAATAATATAACTTTAAGCTTAATTAAACACTACCTTATAATTAAAATAAAAACATGTATTTCAACCTGTTAATCTGGATTAAAAACAATACTTAGACAGAGGTGCCTGCCAGAAACTTTATAAGTTATACTTTATTGTAATTTGTCATTACAAAAACACTGCTAGATCAAGCTCCCTGTTTAAACCCATAGGGGTCATTGCATTTAATTTATGGATCCAAACTCGGGGTTCATGTTAGGGTGTTAGGTGTAGATATAAATGTATTTTCCCCATAGGAATCAATGGGGCTGCGTTAGGAGCTTTACGCTGCTTTTTTGCAGGTGTTTTTTTCAGTCGGCTCTCCCCCATTGATTCCTATGGGGAAATTGTGCATGAGCACGTTTTGCCAGCTCACCGCTGCCGTAAGCAGCGCTGGTATTGAGGTGAGATGTGGAGCTAAATTTTGCTCTACGCTCACTTTTTTGCGGCTAATGCCGGGTTTATAAAAACCCATAAAACCAGCGCTGTCTGCAAGTGAGCAGTGAGGGAAAACTGCTTGTTAGCACCGCACAGCATTACCGACAAAACTCGTAATCTATGTGTTAGTATTTTCAACTGTGTTATTAAGAAATGTCTGCCTGCCCCCTCCCCTATTATGTCACCAGTCTGTGCTCGAATTAACTTTTCTATTCTACATGCTCCCGGCATTTGTGCATGTGCAATGAGACGATTTTCGTCAAGGGGGTGAAAGCTGTGGGAAGTAAGGAAATTTTGAGGTAAAATATCTTCCTTTTTATTTACAGAGAATTTTTTATGTATAGTTTTCCCCTATGATCTTTTTAATGTCCTGTACTGATTTTACTAACCACCCAAGTAAAATGTAATCCAACATTAAGCTAAAATTAGCTAATATTAAACATTTTTAATGCTTATTGCACAAATTATCATTTAGAAAATGTATTATAAATTATGCAATTATGCAGCGATTTTCGTCAAGAGGGTACAAGCTGTGTACGGAGCGGCTACTTTCAGTTCCGGATTTAAAAGTACCAAAAAGTGACAAAATAGGGGAAGGGGCAGGCGGACATTTTTGAACAGCAAATACTAAGTCTTTTTACATGCTAACGAAATATTGTGGAAAATTGGGCTACATTGGAAAATAATAATCATTTGAAAAGTCTATATGTATGAGTTAGAACCCATTATGGGTTGACTGTCCCTTTATAGGGAGATAATACCCATCTGCTAAATCCTTTGATAGTGATGCAGCATAACTAAAAAGCTGACAAGAAAATATGTTGCCAGCTAGGTGGCATTGTGACGCAGCGGGGTCGGGGGAGTATAACACTGTGTAAAATGATTTTCTGTTATCCAAGGCACAAATTAATTGCATAATTTGTCATGAATTTTCTCAATGATAATTCGTGCAATAAGCATTAAAAATCTTTAATATTAGCTAACTTTAGCTTAATGTTGGATTACATTTTACTTGGGTGGTTAGTAAAATCAGTACAGGACATTAAAATGGTCCTAAGGAGAATAATATACATAAACATTTCTCTGTAAAAAAAAGAAAGATTTTTTACCTCAAAATTTCTTTAATTCACAAGACTAAGTGCCCTGTGAACAATTATCATTTAGCTATGGTCAGCTGTTTGTTGAAATAAAAACAAAACAACAGCAGCCAATTAGCTTCATCAGTGCTGGGTTCAAACTTTGCTTTTTCTGTGAGCTCATAGTAAACTTGCTTACAATGAGCAAAGAAATAACATGACTGTGACTGCACAGTCTCCCTTGCGAATCCCAGGACTAGCATTGTAATTGGATGATTAAATTCCCTTTTAAAATGAGGTGTGGCGACTGAGGATTTTTTTTTTTATATATATAGAGATGTTCATGTGATATTTTAAGATATGCTGCATAACTTTCAAGTAGTTAAACATTTAGGTATCATGTCCCTTTAAATTGCTAAATGACATGCCTTCCAGATGATTGCTGGATAATAAGGGGTCACTGCTAGTTTAATGTTCTGTATTTTGAAAAACTGTGTTGAAAATGTCATAGGTGATGGTATTTCACATGTGAGTGCATGTGCACTGTCATTTTATCCAATTGTATTACCTAAATATAAGGTTAAACATACCTGCCCATGCATGGAGACCAGGAGCCTTCAGTAAATGATGTTACTAGCCAGGGGTCAAAAGTCATAAAAGCAGTAGCTTTATAAATAACATGGTATGGTCTGACTCTACAAAACAAATTATTTGTTGTAGTGCATCAGCTGCATTGTAAAAATCTACAATTTGTCTACAAATAACTGAAAGAAAATTCTTTAGTTAAGTAGAGCCATCTATTCTAATGTTTTCTTTTAAAGCAACAACTTCAGCAGCCATATTGATAGCCAGTGACTCACTTTCAAAGCATGAAAACAAAAGATATTTCACATATTTCATAAGCATTTATATGTGATATACAGTCTGACCCCTTACAGCTTGACCCCTTAGGACAGGGTTCATCAACCTTGGAGAGCCAAGGTTACTCACCTCTGCCTTAGGACAATGTGAAGGTCAGTAGCTAGAGGGTTAGAAAAATCTTGAATATAAGTAGCTTTTGAAATAATAAGAATGAATCTAGAAAACAGATTATTAGCTGAGTCTCAGATGTAGTAGAAGAATCTTTACAATTTTTTTTACAAGAAATTAGCATTTGCTGTGAGCCCTCTAATCAAGTGGTTGATTCGTTATATAGAATGAATTAAACTTACATAGAGAAAAATAAATTTATAGACAAACAATACTTGATTATTATCTTGCCTTAAAAGTTGTGTTTCTAAGTATAGACAGTCTTCTGGCCTGGGTGGTTGCTTTAAAACAAGAAAACACAAATGACCAATAACTCAGAGTTGCCATTTTTAAGAAAAAAACACTTTAATTTTTGAATGATACGTTTTGGCTTTTTTAATATGATTGACAAAATCCAGGGCTGGGTCCTGATGTGTCCTTCAGAACTTGGCTCCATCTTACAGTTCCTTCTCATTTATAAACAAGATACTTTTACTTATTTTTTATATATGATGGCGGCACTTACTGGTCCTTTTCAATAGTGTAGTTTATTAAGCGTGACGTTTCGGGGAGACACTCCCCTTTCTTAGACATTTGTCAGTTGTCTGAGGAAGGGGAGTGTGTCCCCGAAACGTCACGCTTAATAAACTACACTATTGAAAGGTACCAGTAAGTGCCTCCATCATATTGTTGTATTAAACCATTGGCACCCTGGCAGTTGTGCATTGGAGTGAGAGTGCACTTTATGGGACATATATATATATAAACAAAGTCAAGCGGTAAAGCACTCTCAAATACTTTCCAGGGTGCACAGCAAACAGCTACAAACAGTCCAAGAAAAAAAAAAAAGCAGGCACTCTCCGTTTAAACTGCAAAATTTACTAAGTGACGTTTCGGGGTTTCACCCCCGTCCTCAGACTTACATGAACAGTGATTACAAACAGTAGCATACTTATACCCTTACCCCACATCAATTAAATATCCATTTAAGCAATAATATAATAAACACACATTGATACTTTCACCTAAACTCCATGTCACGGCCCTCAGCGGTGCATACCCGGCACTGTAACAACGTCATCAGAGAGGAGACACTGCACTCTACTGGGTCACACCTCCGGAAGCCGCTAATCACCTTCCAATGCCAACCCCAGCAGGTATATGTCATAGTAGACGTCGCTTGTGGCTGGAGATCCCATTATTAGTGATCAAGTGTTCAGCATAATAATCCTGTGAAGCCATAACATGAAAGAATTATTATAAAACATATATACACTTAATTAAAAACAACAACCATAATATCCCACATTGTCATTCACTAACGTTCAGAGAGACAAAAACATGCCTGCATCTATGCTTGGAATATATACTGTATGTACAGAAACTGTCATCATACAATTGTTAAATTCAATAGACATCCTAGTAAATACAAGCAGTTTTTGCAGAAACTACAGTTGCACAGATATTAGGGTAAATACATAGATAGATCAGTTGAAAAACCGTAGCCTTATTTAGCAAAAACAATGAAAGGTAAACACATAGGTAAAATAGTGGAGAACCATAAACTGATTTGATGCCTCCTAGTACTACAACCTATTATCACTAAACTCAACTAAATGTATTCAAACATTTCACTCAGGGACCACACTGACTATAAAGTTAAACGCATAGATAAAGCTTAACATAAGAGCATCCTTATATTCTTCAGACTAAATATCAAAACTGAAGTGACTAGAGTAAAGGGAACTGATAACCATGTAAATTGGCAACTATGCAAGTTCAAACTAAGCAATAGAAAAATAATAAGCAATGGTAAAATAACTGAGCTCATATAAAACCAGTACTTAGGCCATTCAGAAAAAGCATGCAATTATGTAGAATACTTCAGCTTAATGAAAAATGCATAGATAAATCCGACCACATGTACAGATACATATTTCCTTATCTCTCTAAAAGAAACATTGCCAGTCTAGCCCTTAGGTGTCAAGGTATATATAAGTCCCATAAAGCACACTCTCACTCCAATGCACAACTGCCAGGGTGCCAATGGATTAATACAACAATATGATGGAGGCACGTACTGGTACCTTTCAATAGTGTAGTTTATTAAGCATGACGTGTGCTTTAGCCAATCGTATTGAACTCACATTCTATTGGCTGATCGTAACAGCCAATAGAATGCGAGTTCAATACGATTGGCTGATTGGATCAGCCAATCGGATTGAACTTCAATCTGATTGGCTGATTGCATCAGCCAATCAGATTTTTTCTACCTTAATTCCGATTGGCTGATAGAATTCTATCAGCCAATCGGAATTGAAGGGACGCCATCTTGGATGAAGTCCATTAAAGGAACCTTCATTCATCGTTAGTTCGTCGGTAGAAGAGGATGGCTCCGTGTCGGCTCCTTTGAAGATGGCTCCGCTCCGGATGGATTAAGATTGAAGACGCCGCCTGGATGAACACCGGATGGAGGACCTCTTCTTGCTCCGCTTGGATGAAGACTTCTACCGGATCAAGGACCTCCTCTGTGCACCTTGGATGAAGAATTCGGCTCAGCTGAGTGAAGACAACTCAAGGTAGGATGGGGGTTAGCTATAGGTTTTTTTAAGGGGGGTTTGGGTGGGTTAGAGTAGGGGTATGTGGGTGGTGGGTTGTAATGTTGGGGGGGTATTGTATTTTATTTTCAGGTAAAAGAGCTGATTACTTTGGGGCAAGGCCCCGCAAAAAGCCCTTTTAAGGGCTGGTAAAAGAGCTGATTACTTTTGTATTTTAGAATAGGGTAGGGAATTCTTAATTTTGGGGGGCTTTTTTATTTTATTAGGGGGCTTAGATTAGGTTAATTAGTTTAAACTGCTTGTAATTCTTTTTTATTTTTTATAATTTAGTGTTTGTTTTTTTGTATTATAGAATAGTTTATTTTATTGTATTTTATTTTAGGTAATTGTAGGTAATTTATTTAATTAATTTAATGATAGTGTAGTGTTAGGTTTAATTGTAACTTAGGTTAGGATTTATTTACAGGTAATTTTGTAATTATTTTAACTAGGTAGCTATTAAATAGTTCTTAACTATTTAATAGCTATTGTACCTAGTTAAAATAAATACAAAGTTGCTTGTAAAATAAATATAAATCCTAAAATAGCTACACTGTAATTATTATTTATATTGTAGCTATATTAGGGTTTATTTGATAGGTAAGTATTTAGTTTTAAATAGGAAAAATTTAGTTAATTTTAGGAATATTATTTCGTTTAATTTAAATTATATTTATGTTAGGGGGGTGTTAGGGTTGGGGTTAGAGTTAGGTTTAGGGGTTAATAACTTTATTATAGTAGCGGCGACGGTGCGGGCGGGAGATTAGGGGTTAATAATTGTAGGTAAGTGGCGGAGATGTTAGGGAGGGCAGATTAGGGGTTAATACTATTTATTCTAGTGTTTTCGAGGCGGGAGTGCCTCAGTTTAGGGGTTAATACATTTATTATAATGGCGGCGGGGTCTGGTCGGCAGATTAGGGGTTAATAAGTGTAGTTAGGTAGCGGCGACGTTGGGGGGGGCAGATTAGGGGTTAGTAAATATAATATAGGGGTCGGCGATGTTAGGGGCAGCAGATTAGGGGTTTATAGGTATAATGTAGGTGGCGGTGGTGTCCGGTCGACAGATTAGGGGTTACATTTTTTTATTAGAGTGGCGGCGATGTGGGGGGGGCATCGGTTTAGGGGTACATAGATATGTAGATAGTTTATGGGTGTTACTGTACTTTAGAGCACAGTAGTTAAGAGCTTTATAGCTCTTAACTACTGACTTTTTTTGTCGGTATGAGTCTTGTCGGTAGAGGGTCTACCGCTCACTTCTCCCAAGACTCCAAATACCATTGAAAAGATAGGATATGCAATTGGCGCAAGGGGATCTGCGGTAGCCTGGAATCGCGGTAGGGAAGTGTGCGGTAGACCCTTTCCTGGCTGACTCTAAATTCCAGCGGGTGGTAAAAAGCAGCGTTAGGACCCCTTAACGCTGCTTTTGACGGCTCACGCAGAACTCTAAATCTAGGTGATAGTATCCACATTAATACAATAGAATAAAACTTTGCAATACCTATTGTTTCTTAAGTGAGCGTAGCTAAAGGGATCACTTTAGCTATGCTCACTTAAGAAACAATAGTTATTGCAAAGTTTTATTCTATTGTATCAATGAGGATACTATGTTTTTTTCATTTTGCACAGTTTGTAACACCTGCATATCACCATAGCAACCATTTTGGTGAATTTCTGTGTTGGGGGAGGGATCAGATTTGGTTTAAATGATTGTTTGTTCTTTTCACTCTTGTTGGTCTGATGAAGGGGTGAAAACCCTGAAGTGTCACAGTAAATAAAATTGTGTTGTACACTTGATAAGACCAAGAGTGCTTCGTCCTTCAGCTCTATCTACTATTCTTAGCACCCTGGCATATGAAGCTTGTTAGTGGGAGTGCACCTATCTCTACATGTTTATATATATATATATATATATATATATATATATATATATATATATATATACACACCAGTATCCCACAAAAGTGAGTACACCCCTCACATTTTTGTAAATATTTTATTATATCTTTTCATGTGACAACACTGAAGAAATTACACTTTGCTACAATGTAAAGTAGTGAATGTATATCCTGTATTACAGTGTAAATTTGCTTTCCCTTCAAAATTACTCAACACACAGCCATTAATGTATAAACCATTGGAAACAAAAGTGAATACACCCCTAAGTGGAAATGCCCAAATTGGGCCTAGTTAGCCGTTTTCCCTCCCCGGTGTCATGTGACTCGTTAGTGTTACAAGGTCTCAGGTGTGAATGGGGAGCAGGTGTGTTAAATTTGGTGTTATCACTCTCACACTATCTCATACTGGTCACTGGAAGTTCGACATGGCATCTTATGGCAAAGAACTCTCTGAGGTTCTGAAAAAAAGAATTGTTGCTCTACATAAAGATGGCCTAGGCTATAAGAAGATTGCCAAGACCCTGAAACTGAGCTGCAGCACGGTGGGCAAGACCATACAGCGGTTTCACAGGACAGGTTCCACTCAGAACAGGCCCCGCCATGGTCCACCAAAGAAGTTGAGTGCATGTGTTCAGCGATACAATATATATATATATATATATATATATATATATGTATATATAAAAGAACGTAGAGAGAAACAGAGCACACCATCCAGTAAACACCCTGGTGCTCTGTTATATAATGTATACAAACAGTCTCAAGGAACCTCCGCTCAACAACTGTGTATGGAGATCCCCAAAGCAGGCAAATTAAGCAGGGATTTGTATCCAAATAAGCTTTTATTAAACAAATAGAAAGCCTTTTCCACAAAAAAAGGCTTTCTATTTGTTTAATAAAAGCTTATTTGGATACAAATCCCTGCTTGATTTGCCTGCTTTGGGGATCTCCATACGCAGTTGCTGAGCGTGAGGCTCCTTTAGACTGTTTGTATGTATATATATATATATATATATATATATATATATATATATATATATATATATATATATATATATATATATATATATATATATGTATATATATATATAGTCCCCAGAGTGAAAAAATAAAGCAGTATGTGTGTTGCACTATATTGCAAAAAAAAAAAAAGTCTGATTCTTGTCAACTTTTAATGATGCTATATTAGGATTAGTCAGGGGAAGTTGTACACATAAATGGTCAGACACCCTGTACATCACTGCAAATGAAGAGGCTGATTTTTGAAACGATCTCAGCTCCTCCCCCTCTCCTGCATTCCCTACCTCTTTTTTTGGCACCAAAAATGCAGAACGAAAACAAAACAAACGTGACTAATAAATATGAAAAATGTTGTTATATGTCGGATTTCGTCCCATTTCCATTCATCCACTCAGTATGCTGTCGAATGGGCCATAATTCAGATGAATACTTTTTGATGCGTAATATGAAGCTGGTCTGAGGCTTTGTGTGGTTAACAATATGTACTGCAGTCAACAAAAGGCCAGTCTAAGGTATGGAACAACTCACAGATGACACAAAAGAGACTACATAGGGCATCAAGTCAATTTGAAATACGATGCACCCATGATCAAAATAAAAAGGGCTGTGTCATATCTGTGTTTTTTGTAATAATAGTGTGTTACGTTGTGCTGAGTCTGTTGGGTTAGCTACAGGTGCAGCACTGAAATCTGACAGGTATTGTAAACTGCTGGTGCAATGCCGCCCCCTGCAGATTTGCGGCCAATTGGCCGCTAGCAGGGGGTGTCAATCAACCCGATCGTATTCGATCTGGTTAATTTCTGTCTGTGGCTTCTAAGCAGGCAGACAAGTTATGGAGCAGCGGTCTTTAGACGGAGCTTGATAAATCGGCCCCTAAGAGTGCGGCACTGAAATGTGAAAGGTTATGTGGCAAATAGTTACAGGTAATGTGAGCAGCATTCCTAAACAGTAATACAACAATTCAATAAACACAATATATCAAATACAAATTAAGAACAAAAAAAAAAAAAGAAATATAAAAAAATAATAAAAGAAGGGGCGGAGCCAACAGTTGAAGGAACTAGACGCATATCCTTATAGCTCCTCGAATAAGGCCAAACTTAATATATATTTAAGGCAAAGAAACGAGATATTTTGACATATCAATAGCTAACAACTAATCTCTAACTAATGGTCACCTTAAGTGGTACTTTTAGACCAATCTACCTTACTGTGACATTCTACGGAGGGGGCCTATACGTTTTAGGTGGCGAGATACGCAGCCCTGCTCCTGCTGTAGCCGACTTACTTTGACCAAAGCTGAAACTATATACCCTTGGGTCATGGATGAGATACGGATGCTTCTCTCCAAGATAGAGATCAAGATGGAAAAAAACTTCTGTGAACTAGCGCTTATAATCAAGGCACCATGCGCTTTGGGAGACGCCTCTTTGAACAAGATGGCGGAGGGCAGAGCTGAGATACTACGGACACAGGCTATAGAAGAAGCTCCTCTCTCGGCTATCAACAAAGAGGCCCACTGGATACGACATGAGAAAGGCGACACAGCTTTAAAGCCTACATTATCTATGCCTGAATCAAGTGGCGTTTTTCCTGCAAGCAGCTGCGGTATGGTCACGCAGCGAAGCGGCTCTGACATAGATCCCTGCTCTCTAGATACTCGCACTGCTGAAGCCCGTCTCCTGAATCTGGATGATGTGATTGCTGGTGCTGATACCGACAAACGCCAGCCACGGTCTATAAGGAGAGTTCACCAAGATCCCCTGAAAGACATTCCAGATCCATGTGACCTCACCCGAGATGGAGAAACTGATCAGGCACCTTTGTATCTTAGTACCGGACACCACCTCCGGATCTTTTCCTCTCCCTATCTGAGGTCCCAAACTGACCTAACGCTTACCACTTTCAAGAAGCGCACTTATTCACACAGCTATGTGTACAGAGCCATGAGGTTTTACACCGGAGTGGGCGACCACCCTAGCCATGCAGTCTACACAATATATGAATGCAGCAGGGAGCTTCTATTCGGACATAGAAGCAAATTGAATAAATGTGGTGTGGATTAACCTACATTCCCAGTGGCTTAGAGGAAAGGCAGGCTAAAAGATAGATATGACCCGAGCAAGTCATATTATTGGGAACATTTTTGTGCACCTTGTTTTTCTTTTATTATTGTAACGTTACAACTCCACGTCACAGATATTTTTTCTCTCAAGTTAAGTGCTCATTTTGGGACTGTTGTTTTCCGTTTTACTATGTTTGCATACCCATCTGATGTGAAAGTCTTTACTAAGCTCTGTATGGGACGAATGATTTAATTCTAGGAGACTTTGAGGTTATGGCCTTTACATATCTTCACAAACCCCACTAATAAGTTTGACTCATAACGATATATGTACATGGCACTTTTGTGCACCTGCTGGGGTTCTCTAAACTTTGCTATAAATTTTATTAGAAGCTTGTTAGTATGCACTGTGAGACAATCCATTATACTGTTGGTTCAGGTATCCCAATACTACGGTAGCATATAGACCCTGAGACTATCCCAGTTTATTAATTTATACTAACCTATTTCCAGTGTCTTATGCCAAACCCACCCTTAGCACATCATTATAGCATAGTCATTAGTAAATTATAGAGTGGTTATTGTTAGATATTAGATACTATATAAAGACTTTACGTTTCCCCTTGAGCTATCTAATTGCTGAGTCTAAGACGCAGTTTGGGTGCCCGCAATACATGGCTAAAGGGAATAAAGTATAGCATAGCCTCCCCTCACTGCATTTAACTCCTATTTGATTGCTGTGGTCTCGCTCTGTGTTCATAATTATCAAACTGAATTTTTTCATTAGGTTGATGCCCATATTACTTGTGCACATTTACACAGTTATATAGAATAGCAATCTTCTGGTAGACAAATATGGCTAGCTCTCAAGTACCTAGATAGCTAGTATTTCAGATTGCGCCTATTATAGCTCAATAGAGCTTTGCTTCCCTTATGGAAACTATTATACTTCTGCTACAAAGAACAAGATTCAGTTCCCTTTTACCTGTAGGTTAATGAGTTTTGTGTTTTAGGTATAACTAACTTCTGTCCCAGGGGTGCACTTTTCTCTGGTCATGAGCTATATGTCTTGCTGTTTTGGAGTATGCCTATAGATGGTACTTCACTCCCAAATTACTGAGCACAAGACTCCATTTACTATGTATTCTATCTAACTATACATGTAAGATATATTCAATTAGGCTCCCCTTGGTCTAAAAGTAATAATTCCATATTCCACTCCGCCTATATTTAAAAACCTTTATTTATAGCAGCTTTTGTTACAAACTGCTACTCACTATGCTCTTTATTCCCAGAGGAGTCACTATCCTGTTATTAAGCAGTAATTATTTTCTTTTCATGTCAATTAGCTAACTAGCCATCTGTAGAAAGTCTCTCTATACGACAGTATGCACCTAGTTTTATATATAGACACACTACTGTTTTTAGGCTTACAGGTATCTGTTTCTGCTGGCTAAAGGTTATGCTATTCTTATGTTACATGTTATCTGTTTTGTTATGGTTCTCTCATGTATTCTCAGTTTCAGATAAGTATAAAATATTTAACATATTTACTAAGCTAGTTGGGCTGCTTGGACACATGTTTTATGTACTCTTGCCAGTCTATACACTTGTGCTGAATTATTATTTATCTGTTAAGTATTAGCATGTTATGACCTTGTGTGCAGGATAAGATTATATCATCTCATGAGCATGGAAGTTAAGTATATTACATGAAGTCACTATTTAAGCAAGATAACATGGTCATCTAGGCTAGCTTAATACATCAAAGTGCCTGTTCATAATACATTGTTCAGCATGCTTCCGATATAGCGGCACCTCTTGGCGCATATACTATGCCTTTAAATTTTTAAATATATTATATTTATGCTTGCGCAATCTCCTCACCTAGCTTATAGGCCGCATACAGGAAAGACATGTCGGAGGTCATAACTATCCCCATTTGATTCTAAGCAACTCATCTTGATATAGCTCTCTTTCCCATCTAAGTTAAGAAGCTAGCACAATAAATTGTAGGTTTCCCAATAGATTATTTGACCCACTTGCTAATACTAAAATATCCTTTTGTATACCCCCAACATGATTATGCATGGCCCATAACAGACAGTTAGATAGCACATTCCCATGGCACATCTATCTTGATTCGCTAGCACGACTAAGATATATAGCCAAGCTACCTCTCAAATACATCTGTGTATTTATACTTGACTCCGCCCTCCATCCTTTCCCCAATATACATAGCGGTGTGTCCCCCCTTCTTACTATATATGTGTTCTCCTTCGGGAGCTTCTACCGACCTATACACCCGGTCATTAGTTACTCTGTATAATTGTGGCCCATTGGGCCTAGAACTATGTTACCAATAGGTTGGTCATTTATGCTATTTTATTAAAAAATCAAGGTGTCATTAGCCTGCTACCATTGTTTTGTATAACTGCCGAATTGTTACACTCATTTTTGTTTGTACCTTTTTCTTCTATCAAAAAGACGTATTATGTTTTATGTTTATCATGCTAAACCTCAATAAAAAATATATTTTAAAAAAAAAAAAATAATAAAAGAAAAATAAAGTCCAAAGTATCCCACATGGTGGCAGCACTCTGTCAAAGGATGGTCGAATCCTGGCGAGAAATTATGTTTGAAAGTGAGAACACAGAGGCTTAACAATGCCCTAGTACCACCAACACAAGTGACAATAGCAACAAGACAAATGGTTACTCACAAAAGTGATGCACCCAATGGTGCTAATGGGACAGGCTGGAACTTACAGTAGTCCAGCTCACTGAATGGGAACAAACTGTGATCCAGCTCACTGAATGGGAACAAACTGTGATCCAGAACAGAAAGATTCCAAGGGGTCACCACCAGCACCTATGTAGAAATATAAAGTGAACCACCATGGCCTAGTACAGTTTGGTAAGGCAGAGTTGTAAGATATGGTAACACTTACAAAATAGAGAGCACCTCCAGGTGAAATAAAGGCAGACTGGTACTTCTCAGCCGCCTAGTAGACTGAACTCCACTGCCCAACAGGTAACACTCTAAGATCCAAGGTGTAAGGTGATAAAAATCTAAAACAGTAGCAAGTGTATATATAAAAACAATTTATTTCTGAAATGTGACCGGTATTTTGTGCTACAGTGGCATATAGCTACAGGTAAAGTGTGCAGCACTGAAATGTGACACGTATTGTGTGCCGTTGTGACGTATAGCTACAGGTAATGTGTGCAGCACTGAAATGTGACAGGTATTGTGTGCCACAGTGGCATATAGCCACAGGTAAAGTGTGAAGCACTGAAATGTGACAGGTATTGTCTGCCACAGTGGCATATAGCCACAGGTAAAGTGTGAAGCACTGAAATGTGACAGGTATTGTGTGCCATTGTGACGTATAGCTAAAGGTAATGTGTGCAGCACTGAAATGTGACAGGTATTGTGTGCCACAGTGGCATATAGCCACAGGTAAAGTGTTCAGCACTGATATGTGACATGTATTGTGTGCCATTGTGACTTATAGCTACAGGTAATGTGTGCAGCACTGAAATGTGACAGGTCTTGTGTGCCACAGTGGCATATAGTTACAGGTAAAGTGTGAAGAACTGAAATGTGACAGGTCTTGTGTGCCACAGTGGCATATAGCTACAGGTAAAGTGTTCAGCACTGATATGTGACAGGTGTTGTGTGCCATTGTGACGTATAGCTACAGGTAATGTGTGCAGCACTGAAATGTGACAGGTATTGTGTGCCACAGTAGCATATAGCCACAGGTAAAGTGTGAAGCACTGAAATGTGGCAGGTATTGTGTGCCACAGTGGTATATAGCTACATGTAAAGTGTTCAGCACTGATATGTGACACGTATTGTATGCCATTGTGACTTATAGCTACAGGTAATGTGTGCAGCACTGAAATGTGACAGGTATTGTGTGCCACAGTGGCATATAGCCACAGGTAAAGTGTGAAGCACTGAAATGTGGTAGGTATTGTGTGCCACAGTGGCATATAGCTACAGGTAAAGTGTTCAGCACTCATATGTGACAGGTGTTGTGTGCCATTGTGACGTATAGCTACAGGTAAAGTTTGCAGTACTGAAATGTGACAGGTATTGTGTGCCACAGTGGCATATAGCCACAGGTAAAGTGTGAAGCACTGAAATATGATAGGTATTGTGTGCCATAGTGGCATATAGCTATAGGTAAAGTGTGCAGCACTGAAATATGATAGGTATAGTGTGCCAAAGTGGCATATAGCCACAGGTAATGTGTGCAGCACTGAAATGTGACAGGTATTGTGTGCCACAGTCACATATATTACAGATAAAGTGTGCAACACTGAAATGTAACAGTTATTACGTGCCACAGTAACATATAGCTACAGGTAAAGTGTGCAGCATTGAAATGTAACAGTTATTGTGTGCCACAGTAGCATATAGCTACAGGTAAAGTGTGCAGCATTGAGATGTGACAGGTATTGTGTGTCACAGTGGCATTATAGTTACAGGTAATGTGTGCAGCACTGAAATGTAACAGTTATTGTGTGCTACTGTGGCATATAGCTACAGGTAAAGTGTGCAACACAGAAATATGACAGGTGTTGTGTGCCACAGTGTTGTATAGCTACAGGTGAAGTGTGCAGCAATGAAATGTGTCAGATATTGTGTGCCATAGGGGCATATAGCTATAGGTAAAGTGTTTAGCACTGACATGTGGCAGGTATTGTGTGCCATAGTAATATCAGGAAAAAGGCAATGGAGAAGTTCCTCATGTGATAAACGAATATACTTTATTTCATGACAGGATCAGACATAAACTGTGTGCCACAGTGGCATATAGTTACAGGTAAAGTGTACACTGTGCAGCACTAAAATGTGACAGGTATTGTGTGCCATAGTGGAATACATATACAGATAAAGTGTGCAGCACTGAAATGTGACGGGTATTGTGTGCCACCGTGGCATATAGCCACAGGTAAAGTGTGCAGTACTGAGATGTGAGAGGTATTGTGTGCCACCGTGGCATATAGCTACAGGTAAAGTGTGCAGCACTGAGATGTGACAGGTATTGTGTGCCAAAGTGGCATATAGTTACAGGTAAAGTGTGAACTGTGCAGCACTGAAATGTGAGAGGTCTTGTGTGCCACAGGGGCATATAGCTACAGGTAAAATGTGCAGCACTGAAGTGTGGCACGTATTGTATGCCTCAGTATCATATAGATACAGATAAAATGTGCAGCAATTAAATGTGACAGGTATTGTGTGCCACAGTGGCATATAGCTACAGGTAAAATGTTCAGCACTGATATGTGACAGGTGTTGTGTGCCATTGTGACGTATAGCTACAGGTAATGTGTGCAGCACTGAAATGTGACAGGTATTGTGTGCCACAGTGGCATATAGCCACAGGTAAAGTGTGAAGCACTGAAATGTGGTAGGTATTGTGTGCCACAGTGGCATATAGCTACATGTAAAGTGTTCAGCACTGATATGTGACACGTATTGTATGCCATTGTGACTTATAGCTAGCTGTGAACTGTGCAGCACTGAAATGTGAGAGGTCTTGTGTGCCACAGGGGCATATAGCTACAGGTAAAATGTGCAGCACTGAAGTGTGACACGTATTGTGTGCCTCAGTATCATATAGATACAGATAAAATGTGCAGCAATTAAATGTGACAGGTATTGTGTGCCACAGTGGCATATAGCTACAGGTAAAGTGTTCAGCACTGATATGTGACATGTACTGTGTGCCATTGTGACTTATAGCTACAGGTAATGTGTGCAGCACTGAAATGTGATAGGTCTTGTGTGCTACAGTGGCATATAGTTACAGGTAAAGTGTGAAGCACTGAAATGTGACAGGTCATGTGTGCCATTGTGATGTATAGCTACAAGTAATGTGTGCAGCACTGAAATGTGACAGGTATTGTGTGCCACAGTGGCATATAGCCAAAGGTAAAGTGTGAAGCACTGAAATGTGACATGTCTTGTGTGCCACAGTGGCATATAGCTACAGGTAAAGTGTTCAGCACTGATCTGTGACACGTATTGTGTGCCATTGTGACTTATAGCTACAGGTAATGTGTGCAGCACTGAAATGTGATAGGTCTTGTGTGCCACAGTGGCATATAGCTACAGGTAAAGTGTTCAGCACTGATATGTGACAGGTATTGTGTGCCATAGTGGCATATAGTTACAGGTAAAGTGTGCAGCACTGAAATGTAACAGGTATTGTGTGCCATAGTGGCATATAGTTACAGGTAAAGTGTGAACTGTGCAGCACTGAAATGTGAGAGGTCTTGTGTGCCACAGGGGGGGGCATATAGCTACAGGTAAAATGTGCAGCACTGAAGTGTGACACGTATTGTATGCCTCAGTATCATATAGATACAGATAAAGTGTGCAGCAATTAAATGTGACAGGTATTGTGTGCCACAGTGGCATATAGCTACAGGTAAAGTGTTCAGCACTGATATGTGACATGTACTGTGTGCCATTGTGACTTATAGCTACAGGTAATGTGTGCAGCACTGATATGTGACAGGTGTTGTGTGCCATTGTGATGTATAGCTACAGGTAATGTGTGCAGCACTGAAATGTGACAGGTATTGTGTGCCACAGTGGCATATAGCCACAGGTAAAGTGTGAAGCACTGAAATGTGACAGGTATTGTGTGCCACAGTGGCATATAGCTACATGCAAAGTGTTCAGCACTGATATGTGACACGTATTGTATGCCATTGTGACGTATAGCTTCAGGTAATGTGTGCAGCACTGAAATGTGACAGGTCTTGTGTGCCATTGTGATGTATAGCTACAAGTAATGTGTGCAGCACTGAAATGTGACAGGTATTGTGTGCCACAGTGGCATATAGCTACAGGTAAAGTGTTCAGCACTATGTGACACGTATTGTATGCCATTGTGACATGTAGCTTCAGGTAATGTGTGCAGCACTGAAATGTGATAGGTCTTGTGTGCCGCAGTGGCATATAGCTACAGGTAAAGTGTTCAGCACTGATATGTGACAGGTGTTGTGTGCCATTGTGACGTATAGCTACAGGTAAAGTTTGCAGTACTGAAATGTGACAGGTATTGTGTGCCACAGTGGCATATAGCCACAGGTAAAGTGTGAAGCACTGAAATATGATAGGTATTGTGTGCCATAGTGGCATATAGCTATAGGTAAAGTGTGCAGCACTGAAATATGATAGGTATAGTGTGCCAAAGTGGCATATAGCCACAGGTAATGTGTGCAGCACTGAAATGTGACAGGTATTGTGTGCCACAGTCACATATATTACAGATAAAGTGTGCAACACTGAAATGTAACAGTTATTACGTGCCACAGTAACATATAGCTACAGGTAAAGTGTGCAGCATTGAAATGTAACAGTTATTGTGTGCCACAGTAGCATATAGCTACAGGTAAAGTGTGTAGCATTGAGATGTGACAGTTATTGTGTGCCACAGTGGCATTATAGTTACAGGTAATGTGTGCAGCACTGAAATGTAATAGTTATTGTGTGCTACTGTGGCATATAGCTACAGGTAAAGTGTGCAACACAGAAATGTGAGAGGTGTTGTGTGCCACAGTGTTGTATAGCTACAGGTAAAGTGTGCAGCAATGAAATGTGTCAGATATTGTGTGCCATAGGGGCATATAGCTATAGGTAAAGTGTTTAGCACTGACATGTGGCAGGTATTGTGTGCCATAGTGGCATATAACCACAGGTGAAGTGTGCAGCACTGAAGTGAGACAGGTATTGTGTGCCACAGTAATATCAGGAAAAAGGCAATGGAGAAGTTCCTCATGTGATAAACGAATATACTTTATTTCATGACAGGATCAGACATAAACTGTGTGCCACAGTGGCATATAGTTACAGGTAAAGTGTGAAGAACTGAAATGTGACAGGTCTTGTGTGCCACAGTGGCATATAGCTACAGGTAAAGTGTTCAGCACTGATATGTGACAGGTGTTGTGTGCCATTGTGACGTATAGCTACAGGTAATGTGTGCAGCACTGAAATGTGACAGGTATTGTGTGCCACAGTAGCATATAGCCACAGGTAAAGTGTGAAGCACTGAAATGTGGCAGGTATTGTGTGCCACAGTGGTATATAGCTACATGTAAAGTGTTCAGCACTGATATGTGACACGTATTGTATGCCATTGTGACTTATAGCTACAGGTAATGTGTGCAGCACTGAAATGTGACAGGTATTGTGTGCCACAGTGGCATATAGCCACAGGTAAAGTGTGAAGCACTGAAATGTGGTAGGTATTGTGTGCCACAGTGTCATATAGCTACAGGTAAAGTGTTCAGCACTCATATGTGACAGGTGTTGTGTGCCATTGTGACGTATAGCTACAGGTAAAGTTTGCAGTACTGAAATGTGACAGGTATTGTGTGCCACAGTGGCATATAGCCACAGGTAAAGTGTGAAGCACTGAAATATGATAGGTATTGTGTGCCATAGTGGCATATAGCTATAGGTAAAGTGTGCAGCACTGAAATATGATAGGTATAGTGTGCCAAAGTGGCATATAGCCACAGGTAATGTGTGCAGCACTGAAATGTGACAGGTATTGTGTGCCACAGTCACATATATTACAGATAAAGTGTGCAACACTGAAATGTAACAGTTATTACGTGCCACAGTAACATATAGCTACAGGTAAAGTGTGCAGCATTGAAATGTAACAGTTATTGTGTGCCACAGTAGCATATAGCTACAGGTAAAGTGTGCAGCATTGAGATGTGACAGGTATTGTGTGTCACAGTGGCATTATAGTTACAGGTAATGTGTGCAGCACTGAAATGTAACAGTTATTGTGTGCTACTGTGGCATATAGCTACAGGTAAAGTGTGCAACACAGAAATATGACAGGTGTTGTGTGCCACAGTGTTGTATAGCTACAGGTGAAGTGTGCAGCAATGAAATGTGTCAGATATTGTGTGCCATAGGGGCATATAGCTATAGGTAAAGTGTTTAGCACTGACATGTGGCAGGTATTGTGTGCCATAGTGGCATATAACCACAGGTGAAGTGTGCAGCACTGAAGTGAGACAGGTATTGTGTGCCACAGTAATATCAGGAAAAAGGCAATGGAGAAGTTCCTCATGTGATAAACGAATATACTTTATTTCATGACAGGATCAGACATAAACTGTGTGCCACAGTGGCATATAGTTACAGGTAAAGTGTACACTGTGCAGCACTAAAATGTGACAGGTATTGTGTGCCATAGTGGAATACATATACAGATAAAGTGTGCAGCACTGAAATGTGACGGGTATTGTGTGCCACCGTGGCATATAGCCACAGGTAAAGTGTGCAGTACTGAGATGTGAGAGGTATTGTGTGCCACCGTGGCATATAGCTACAGGTAAAGTGTGCAGCACTGAGATGTGACAGGTATTGTGTGCCAAAGTGGCATATAGTTACAGGTAAAGTGTGAACTGTGCAGCACTGAAATGTGAGAGGTCTTGTGTGCCACAGGGGCATATAGCTACAGGTAAAATGTGCAGCACTGAAGTGTGACACGTATTGTATGCCTCAGTATCATATAGATACAGATAAAATGTGCAGCAATTAAATGTGACAGGTATTGTGTGCCACAGTGGCATATAGCTACAGGTAAAATGTTCAGCACTGATATGTGACAGGTGTTGTGTGCCATTGTGACGTATAGCTACAGGTAATGTGTGCAGCACTGAAATGTGACAGGTATTGTGTGCCACAGTGGCATATAGCCACAGGTAAAGTGTGAAGCACTGAAATGTGGTAGGTATTGTGTGCCACAGTGGCATATAGCTACATGTAAAGTGTTCAGCACTGATATGTGACACGTATTGTATGCCATTGTGACTTATAGCTAGCTGTGAACTGTGCAGCACTGAAATGTGAGAGGTCTTGTGTGCCACAGGGGCATATAGCTACAGGTAAAATGTGCAGCACTGAAGTGTGACACGTATTGTGTGTCTCAGTATCATATAGATACAGATAAAATGTGCAGCAATTAAATGTGACAGGTATTGTGTGCCACAGTGGCATATAGCTACAGGTAAAGTGTTCAGCACTGATATGTGACATGTACTGTGTGCCATTGTGACTTATAGCTACAGGTAATGTGTGCAGCACTGAAATGTGATAGGTCTTGTGTGCTACAGTGGCATATAGTTACAGGTAAAGTGTGAAGCACTGAAATGTGACAGGTCATGTGTGCCATTGTGATGTATAGCTACAGGTAATGTGTGCAGCACTGAAATGTGACAGGTATTGTGTGCCATTGTGACGTATAGCTACAGGTAATGTGTGCAGCACTGAAATGTGACAGGTATTGTGTGCCACAGTGGCATATAGCTACAGGTAAAGTGTTCAGCACTGATCTGTGACAGGTATTGTGTGCCATTGTGACTTATAGCTACAGGTAATGTGTGCAGCACTGAAATGTGATAGGTCTTGTGTGCCACAGTGGCATATAGCTACAGGTAAAGTGTTCAGCACTGATATGTGACAGGTATTGTGTGCCATAGTGGCATATAGTTACAGGTAAAGTGTGCAGCACTGAAATGTAACAGGTATTGTGTGCCATAGTGGCATATAGTTACAGGTAAAGTGTGCAGCACTGAAATGTAACAGGTATTGTGTGCCGGGGGGGGGGGGGCATATAGCTACAGGTAAAATGTGCAGCACTGAAGTGTGACACGTATTGTATGCCTCAGTATCATATAGATACAGATAAAGTGTGCAGCAATTAAATGTGACAGGTATTGTGTGCCACAGTGGCATATAGCTACAGGTAAAGTGTTCAGCACTGATATGTGACATGTACTGTGTGCCATTGTGACTTATAGCTACAGGTAATGTGTGCAGCACTGATATGTGACAGGTGTTGTGTGCCATTGTGATGTATAGCTACAGGTAATGTGTGCAGCACTGAAATGTGACAGGTATTGTGTGCCACAGTGGCATATAGCCACAGCTAAAGTGTGAAGCACTGAAATGTGACAGGTATTGTGTGCCACAGTGGCATATAGCTACATGCAAAGTGTTCAGCACTGATATGTGACACGTATTGTATGCCATTGTGACGTATAGCTTCAGGTAATGTGTGCAGCACTGAAATGTGACAGGTCTTGTGTGCCATTGTGATGTATAGCTACAAGTAATGTGTGCAGCACCGAAATGTGACAGGTATTGTGTGCCACAGTGGCATATAGCTACAGGTAAAGTGTTCAGCACTGATATGTGACACGTATTGTATGCCATTGTGACATGTAGCTTCAGGTAATGTGTGGAGCACTGAAATGTGATAGGTCTTGTGTGCCGCAGTGGCATATAGCTACAGGTAAAGTGTTCAGCACTGATATGTGACAGGTGTTGTGTGCCATTGTGACGTATAGCTACAGGTAAAGTTTGCAGTACTGAAATGTGACAGGTATTGTGTGCCACAGTGGCATATAGCCACAGGTAAAGTGTGAAGCACTGAAATATGATAGGTATTGTGTGCCATAGTGGCATATAGCTATAGGTAAAGTGTGCAGCACTGAAATATGATAGGTATAGTGTGCCAAAGTGGCATATAGCCACAGGTAATGTGTGCAGCACTGAAATGTGACAGGTATTGTGTGCCACAGTCACATATATTACAGATAAAGTGTGCAACACTGAAATGTAACAGTTATTACGTGCCACAGTAACATATAGCTACAGGTAAAGTGTGCAGCATTGAAATGTAACAGTTATTGTGTGCCACAGTAGCATATAGCTACAGGTAAAGTGTGTAGCATTGAGATGTGACAGGTATTGTGTGCCACAGTGGCATTATAGTTACAGGTAATGTGTGCAGCACTGAAATGTAACAGTTATTGTGTGCTACTGTGGCATATAGCTACAGGTAAAGTGTGCAACACAGAAATGTGAGAGGTGTTGTGTGCCACAGTGTTGTATAGCTACAGGTAAAGTGTGCAGCAATGAAATGTGTCAGATATTGTGTGCCATAGGGGCATATAGCTATAGGTAAAGTGTTTAGCACTGACATGTGGCAGGTATTGTGTGCCATAGTGGCATATAACCACAGGTGAAGTGTGCAGCACTGAAGTGAGACAGGTATTGTGTGCCACAGTAATATCAGGAAAAAGGCAATGGAGAAGTTCCTCATGTGATAAACGAATATACTTTATTTCATGACAGGATCAGACATAAACTGTGTGCCACAGTGGCATATAGTTACAGGTAAAGTGTACACTGTGCAGCACTAAAATGTGACAGGTATTGTGTGCCATAGGGGAATACATATACAGATAAAGTGTGCAGCACTGAAATGTGACGGGTATTGTGTGCCACCGTGGCATATAGCCACAGGTAAAGTGTGCAGCACTGAGATGTGAGAGGTATTGTGTGCAACCGTGGCATATAGCTACAGGTAAAGTGTGCAGCACTGAGATGTGACAGGTATTGTGTGCCAAAGTGGCATATAGCTACAAGTAAAGTGTGCAGCACTGGAATGTAACAGGTATTGTGTGCCATAGTGGCATATAGTTACAGGTAAAGTGTGAACTGTGCAGCACTGAAATGTGAGAGGTCTTGTGTGCTACAGGGGCATATAGCTACAGGTAAAATATGCAGCACTGAAGTGTGACACGTATTGTGTGCCTCAGTATCATATAGATACAGATAAAATGTGCAGCAATTAAATGTGACAGGTATTGTGTGTCACAGTGGTAAATAGCTACAGGTAAAGTGTGCAGCACTGAAATGTGACAGGTATTGTGTGCCATAGTGGCATATAGTTACAGGTACATTGTGAACTGTGCAGTACTGAAATGTGACAGGTATTGTGTATCACAGTGGCATATACTGTAGCTACAGGTAAAGTGTGCAGCACTGAAATGTGACAGGTATTGTGTGTCACAGTGGTAAATAGCTACAGGTAAAATGTGCAGCACTGAAATGTGACAGGTATTGTGTGTCACAGTGGCATATACTGTAGCTACAGGTAAAGTGTGCAGCACTGAAATGTGACAGGTATTGTGTGCCATAGTGGCATATAGTTACAGGTAAATTGTGAACTGTGCAGTACTGAAATGTGACAGGTATTGTGTATCACAGTGGCATATACTGTAGCTACAGGTAAAGTGTGCAGCACTGAAATGTGACAGGTATTGTGTGTCACAGTGGCAAATAGCTACAGGTAATGTGTGACATGCTTCAGGTAATACCAAGTGTGCATCAGTGACAAATTAAAGCTTAAGGTAACACAGTGAAATATGCCAGGTAAAGTGTGCCACAGTTAAAGTCTGTAGATGAAATCATATACAGTTATGTGTGCCTGCTGATACTGATTGTATTTGAAATGTGTAGTACGTCCCTTTACCAAAAATAAGGATCTGCTGCCCACAGACTTGTGATAGGAATAACCTCACAAAATCGAATTGAATTAAGGTACCATTAGACATGGGCAATAGGCTAGGAAGTCCAGAAATGTTATCCATATACTCAAAAGCACAGCAAGATATCTTTTAATACATTTCAGTGGCTTCAGGTAGTGCTGCAATACAAGATAAACAGGGCTATATTTATATACAAGAGAGCACAATAACTGGCAGCTTAATCTGTTGCTGTCAAGTTGTTTATTCAAAATGGTTTGAGGGTTTCTAAGGTCCCCATTAGAAAAGGGATTTCCCTGTGTCTTATTGTCTCATACATTGGAAAGTGCTATGGTACTCCCCCTAGTGGAACAAATTGGTATCTAAAGCAAAGCCAACATTATTAGTTTGCCAGTGTCATGAAAAAGAGCAGAAATATAAAAGTTAAATTAATAATGTTCAAATATATAATATTTCATGCAGAAATATAACTGTAAGCTATAATTATTTCATAAGAAGGTGTACATATTGCACATAGAAATTTTAGGCACACGTATTCGAATAATTTGTGATGATGCGAATGTGGAAGATGTCGGCCATTTGCGGCATTGAGTTGTTTTCTGAGCCAGATTCCTTCTTGTGAAAGTTTGTAGTGTTTTGCACTTTCACAAGAAGAAATTTGGCTCCAAAAAGAGCCAAATGCCACGACCGGCCACTTTTTTCCCCATTTGGCAGCTAAGGAAAATGCCAAATGCACATACCTAGTTTAGTCATAAAAATGTTACGTTGTGAAAAATAGAAAGAGAAATGTTAACTGTACATAAAGGTAAAATAAAAACATGCTCTAACACTTTAGAACATAATTAATTATTGCTTGCCTATACCTATGTGTTTAAGCTCCACAAAAGGGTTAAATACATAGTTAAATCATCTTCAGTCTAGCATTGCAATGGTGGCCCAGAGTTGAACACTGAGCCAATCAAGGGTGGCATATGCGCATAGCCACTAATCACCATCTAAGTTCATCTCAAAATAGATATTGTATCAGAAATCCGAAGATATCTTTCATTTTGTGTTTCATTCCTTTGAGTAGGTTAAACACATAAGTAAAGGCAAGCACCAGTGCATTAAGATATGTCAGAGCATTTACTTAATTGAGCTTCATGTCCCTTATGTATATTGTGAGCGTGTAGGTGTGAAACTTGCTGTTTATAAACATTTTAACACCTTCAAAGTTTTCAGTTGACTATAATATTTATTTATAAGTGTAGATATGACATTTACTGCAATTTCCATGTTGGTTTAATTGTATTACTGATCTATTTGCCCATGTGCAATCTCCAGCTGCAGCAGGAGCCAAATTCTAACTATTTCCTCATATTGCAGCAGCAGCTTTACAATTATAAACGGGGAGGTTACACCTTTCCCATTCTATCAAATCATACAGTTTTTGCACATTTATAATTAAGTTTTTATTGTACATATATTTTTAAGATATATTTTTTATTTACAAGTTAGAATGGATTAATACACACACCAAAATCACATACACATATATGGCATATAACATGCACATATAGAAAAACACATACATTTCATATACAGTACAGACTTATCCAGACTCATTAGCATGCATTTGTATGAATATTTATAAAGCATAAGAGATAGATTACAAGTGGAGTGCTAAATTATCATACGCCGCCAAACGGACAAATTTGCCCATTTGTGGGCACGCAAAAATGAACTACCCATTACAAGTGCCAGGTCATTGGTACTGGGAACTTGCGGTAGCAATTAGCGCTCAGAAAATTCGATCTCTGGTTAGTTTTCTAAAAGTGCCCCAAATGCCCTCAAAATAGAGGGCATTTTAGTTTTTTATTTAAGAAATGATTTTTTTTTTTTTTATAAAAAACAACTGTACTAGGCAGCTTTGGGGCTTTAAAGTTAGTGGAAGTGGGATGTGAGAAAAAAATGGCACTGAAAAGTGCCTTTACATTGTGGTCTATGCTATGGGAGCTATGTGTTCCCTGTAAATATATATGTACATACTGTATATACAGTATATGTATATCAGATATGATATAAGATATGTTACAAACATGTTTTTCCCTTCTTCATCTCCATCCCATACAAATAACAGATCGTCTATAAACCTCTTATAGAGGTAAATAGACTTTCTGTATGGGTTACTGTCATTTAAAATGAGGATCCTCTCTAGCAATCCCATGAATAGATTTGCATATGAGGGCGCAAACCGCGCCCCCATTGCAGTACCCTGTTTTTGCAGATAGAACTCCCCCTCAAACATAAAATAATTATGTTCCAGAAGGAACTCTATCACTTCTAGAATGTATTTCTGAAAGTAAGGATCAAAGGTGGTTTCCAGGTCCAAAAAATACTGAATTGCTTGTAAGCCTAAGCTATGGGGGATCATAGAATATACAGAAACCACATCCACAGAGAGTCAGCTAAAAGTTTCTCTCCATTCAAATTCTTCAAAGTTTTTTAAAACATGTTTTGTATTTTTGAGATGACTCTCTAAACCATGAACTAGGGGCTGCAAAATCTCATCCACCCAGTTAGATAATGGCTCCAAAACGGACTCTAAACCTGAAACAATAGGCCTCCCTTTTATATCTGATAAACCTTTTGTGTGTTTTTGGGAGGTGGTAGAAAATGGGAATTCTAGGATTCTCCACATAGAGAGAGTCAAAGGTAGCTCTAGCCATGTGGCCTTTTTCTAAACCATCATCCAGTAGTGACAATAACTTCTCTTGTATCCTGTGGGTTGGATTTAAAGTGAGTTTTTATATACATTACTTTCGTTTACCTGTCTATAAGGCTCACTGATATACCACTCTTTGTCGCATACCACTATACTGTTGCCTTTATCAGATCTTTTATTAACAATGGTCTCATCCAACTTTTTCCCTGCCTCCCTTTCTTTTTTTAGTGAGATTGGATTTAGAACAGTTCTCTTTTTCAGATTATTTTAAAGCGATCAGATCCTCCATCACTCGTTTATGGAAAAATTCTAATTGATGTCCTCTGGACCTTGTGGGATAAAAGTTAGACTTTTGTTTCTTTATGTTATGCCCCATCTGTAGTTCCTCATTGGAGGGTTCTGGCATATCAGTGATTAAACTATTCTCAACAGTCGCTGTTTTAAAATGCTTCTTAATAGTTAAATGTCTAATAAATTTGTTAACATCAAGTACTGTTTGAAAAAGATTGAAATCACTGCTAGGACAGAACCCTAGGCCATAATTGAGCACTTTAATTTCATTATCGCTGAGGGGATAAGAAGATTGGTTCAAAACCACTCCCTTAAGGGCTAATTCTCCTGATTTATTTGCCTCAGTTGATATCTGTTTCTTGGTTTTGAGCTCTCTTTGTCTGTTACCATACCTCCCCCTTTGTTTACATCCCCGACTTTCTGAAAAACCTGTTGTACGGGTTGTTTATATAGGCTGTATCCAGTTTCTATAATAAGAATGTACTTCCCCCTTAAATGTATACCTAATATCTGGCCTTTTCAGCAAAAGTTTATAGGTTTATCCAAATGAGATAAATACGGAGTAAAATGAAAGCTATGTATGAAGTTTAGCTATATTGTGGTATCTATTTGGCACCATATATATTATTTTCTGATAAGAACCTTCTAAGTATGTCTATGATACCATAACTTTGTACTTTATATACGTTTTAGCGTCTATTCTCCGTATTATGAATGTATACTTCTGAAAGTTGCGTATCTAACACCTTTGTCTCTTAGTAGAGCTTGCTAATGTATTCATATTAGAGATATATGAAGTTTAATGAAAGCTGTTCAAGAACTTGTTTATACTATGATACTTATTTTGTTCCATATATTTATAATCACATTATTTATCCTTAAAATATGGTGTTAACACCCTGGGTCCGTTCCATATAGACGTATTAGCACTAGGTCACAGGTCAATCTGTTATCCACAAAGGTCTGCCCCCTATTAGAAAAGTGATTGGAGTAAAAATGTAGTGGGAGTATACCTGCCGCCAGGTGATAAGTCACAGGTATGAGGGGTTCCGGTATGGTCTATGATTAAGGCGTGCTTGTCTTGCCGAAACACGTAAGACTGAACCTGATAGTACTTCCATGATTGTGTGTGCCGTCCTCTATGATATGGAAGTGTGTTTTATGCTGAGATATTGAAATAAAGAAGTTTACCTTTAACTGAATTGGGACCCATCTTTTGTTCGATATATGCTCACTCACACACGCAACCCACACACAAAGCAAACGCACATATTAAACTGTAATCTCTCTAGGGAGCAGGCCATTGTAATCCTCCTGTCTCAATCTGCCTTTCTCTGTATTGTCTCTATTTATTGTTCCCCATGTACCTGTATAGCACTGCAGAATCTGTTGGGCTTTAATAAATAAAGATGATAGCAATATATACATATACACAGAACCACATACACTCCCATACACATATATGTACACATAGACACACATAGACACACGTGCATACGTATACATACATACCCTAGAGTTCCTACCAGTATTTCTAAAGTTCAGGTCCAACATTGAAAATAAAGATGGTCAAACTTTTTCTCTTTGTGTTAGAATCTAATTATAAATCAATGTTCATTTAAAATCAATCCTATCAGCTTTAGTTTCTAAGTCATGCTATATAATTATTTATGGCAACCCTAACATGCCCATGCACACATGCATATAAAATACATGCACACACACACATATATATATATATATATATATATATATATGTTACTATGGTTATACTCTTTTAACAAATTTACCCTATTATTACATTTAATATACAGCACAGGAAGATCACCACAGGTACGGAGAAATGTTTTGGCCTTTTGCAATATCCATTATTGTTGCCCAGCTGAGTTGTGCAACTACTGCTGCTGATTGGGTAAGCGTCTATTTTCGATCGGAAAACAGCAGTCCTCTTCAGCTCTCAAGCAGTATTTTAACTCTTTGTTTTTCCCCTTTGTAGGGGTGAAACAGGTAGAGTTGCAGTATTGCTAATTTTAAAGCGGCATGCTCTAGCAATTATTTGACTATAATGGACATTTTACTTGGAAACATCCTACATTATAACTGGTAGCTCATGTAAAATTGAAAAATAAAATATTTTGAGCCTCAAGGAAAAGGATTTCCTGTTATTATCCTTAAATTGTAAACAGTGTGTTCCTTTATATTATTTGATTGATTGCTTCTGATACAGCATCTTTCATCACACCATAATATCCAATGGGCTGCTTGCTGTCCATATCCCCAGTTTACTTCTGTATTATTTCCCTGTTCTATTTAGTCTCATGAAAGACTTCACACACTTTTGGCACTGTGTAAATAAAATTATACAGAAGTGCTACAAGACCAGCTGTACTAGACATATATAGCCCCAAAGGATATTGTACACATACTGTAGCTTTGTCTACTTGGTGTATAATTAGCGTTGTTTCCAAAAAGCTTTTTCAAGTTGCAAACTGTAAAGTCTAAATATAACAATGCAAAGTTCATAGCGGTACTTAAATCTAATAACATATCTCAGCACCTACTTTTAGCATCCTGGTATTCGGCTGACACATATTTGTTAACAGTGAAATAGTTAATAGACTTATAAACTGCATTAAGTGATTAAAGCAAAACCCATTTTACGCGTAGCCTGGTATCGGTATGTGTGTCAGTGACATATGTAAAAAGAAAAGTGCTAACTGGCATTATAAAAATATTTCCCATTGCGTTTGATCCTATCTTATTTCATGGTAATTTTATATTATATTGTTTTTAGATGTTATAACAATAGCACATTCTTTTTTTATCTTTGTTGTAAATAATTTAACAATTGTTCTGCTGGTAAAAAGTGCATGGATTATTACATATAGTATATCTATCTCTCTGTCTGTCTATATATATATATATATATATATATATATATATATATATATATATATATATATATATATATATATAGTACTAATATATATGTGTATGTGTATATCTATCTATATCTATCTATCTATCTATCTATCTATCTATCTATCTATCTATCTATCTATCTATCTATCTATCTATCTATCTATCTATCTTATCTATCTATCTATCTATCTGTAGTACTAATACAAACTAGTATTTTGACCACATCATCCTCTTTATGCATGTTGTCTTACTCCAAGCTGTATAGGCTCGAAAGCCTACTACCAATTAAGCATATTAGGTGATGTGCATCTCTGTAATGAGAAGGGGTGTGGTCTAATGACATCAACACCCTATATCAGGTGTGCATAATTATTAGGCAACTTCCTTTCCTTTGGCAAAATGGGTCAAAAGAAGGACTTGACAGGCTCAGAAAAGTCAAAAATAGTGAGATATCTTGCAGAGGGATGCAGCACTCTTAAAATTGCAAAGCTTCTGAAGCGTGATCATCGAACAATCAAGCGTTTCATTCAAAATAGTCAACAGGGTCGCAAGAAGCGTGTGGAAAAACCAAGGCGCAAAATAACTGCCCCTGAACTGAGAAAAGTCAAGCGTGCAGCTGCCAAGATGCCACTTGCCACCAGTTTGGCCATATTTCAGAGCTGCAACATCACTGGAGTGCCCAAAAGCACAAGGTGTGCAATACTCAGAGACATGGCCAAGGTAAGAAAGGCTGAAAGACGACCACCACTGAACAAGACACACAAGCTGAAACGTCAAGACTGGGCCAAGAAATATCTCAAGACTGATTTTTCTAAGGTTTTATGGACTGATGAAATGAGAGTGAGTCTTGATGGGCCAGATGGATGGGCCCGTGGCTGGATTGGTAAAGGGCAGAGAGCTCCAGTCCGACTCAGACGCCAGCAAGGTGGAGGTGGAGTACTGGTTTGGGCTGGTACCATCAAAGATGAGCTTGTGGGGCCTTTTCGGGTTGAGGATGGAGTCAAGCTCAACTCCCAGTCCTACTGCCAGTTTCTGGAAGACACCTTCTTCAAGCAGTGGTACAGGAAGAAGTCTGCATCCTTCAAGAAAAACATGATTTTCATGCAGGACAATGCTCCATCACACGCGTCCAAGTACTCCACAGCGTGGCTGGCAAGAAAGGGTATAAAAGAAGAAAATCTAATGACATGGCCTCCTTGTTACCCTGATCTGAACCCCATTGAGAACCTGTGGTCCATCATCAAATGTGAGATTTACAAGGAGGGAAAACAGTACACCTCTCTGAACAGTGTCTGGGAGGCTGTGGTTGCTGCTGCACGCAATGTTGATGGTGAACAGATCAAAACACTGACAGAATCCATGGATGGCAGGCTTTTGAGTGTCCTTGCAAAGAAAGGTGGCTATATTGGTCACTGATTTGTTTTTGTTTTGTTTTTGAATGTCAGAAATGTATATTTGTGAATGTTGAGATGTTATATTGGTTTCACTGGTAAAAATAAATAATTGAAATGGGTATATATTTGTTTTTTGTTAAGTTGCCTAATAATTATGCACAGTAATAGTCACCTGCACACACAGATAGCCCCCTAAAATAGCTATAACTAAAAACAAACTAAAAACTACTTCCAAAACTATTCAGCTTTGATATTAATGAGTTTTTTGGGTTCATTGAGAACATGGTTGTTGTTCAATAATAAAATTAATCCTCAAAAATACAACTTGCCTAATAATTCTGCACTCCCTGTATATATTGTATACGTTATACAATAGTCAAAAATATCAATCCATAAATAATCCAGTTGATATATAGCAGCATGTATTTCTTTTTCCAACCATCAGAAAGGTAAATCTTCATGATTAAAAATTATTTTTGTGATGGTATGGTAAAACAAGCAAAAAAACATCACTTAAAAGTAACATAATTCCAAATTACACTCTCACTAAATAAATTTTAAAATGTTACAAATTAGAGATTAAGGGGCCTAGTTATCAAGCCGTCAACCTCAAATACACTGGAATTCCGCAGCGTATTTGTGGCGAGGCTGATTCGCCTTAGTTATCAAGCCCTAGAGACCGGCAAAAGTAGAATTTTGTGACGTAAACTTCGATCCGCCGGACTCAGTCCGACACAGATCGATTCTTACGTCATTACAGATGTTCTGCACACAAGTACGGCACAATCTGACTACTTTTGCTAGTTATCAAAAAACTAGCAGGTACGCTCGGCACTTTTCCGGCCCAGCGTACCTGGTTTTCAAACCGCCGCCCTGGAGGCGGCGGATCCCATAGGAATCAATGGGAGTCTGACCATAGCGAAAGTACAAGTTTGCTGCTGCCAGATATCCCATTGATTCCTATGGGAGCTGTCTACACCTAACACCCTAACATGTACCCCGAGTCTAAACACCACTAATCTGTCCCCCCTACACCGCCGCAACTAAATAAAGTTATTACCCCCTAAACCGCCACTCCCGGAGCCCACCGCAAGCTACTCTATACATATTAACCCCTAAACCGCCGCTCCCGGAGCCCACTGCCACCTACATTATACCTAGTAACCCCTATCCTGCCCCCCTATCCCGCCGCCCTCTATAATAAAGTTATTAACCACTATCCTGCTGATCCCGCACCTCGCCGCAACTAAATAAATAGTTTAACCCCTAAACCGCCGCTCCCGGACCCTGCCGCAACCTATATTAAATTTATTAACCCCTAATCTGCCCCCCTACACCGTCGCCACCTATAATACATTTATTAACCCCTATCCTGCCCCCCACTACACCGCCGCCACTGTAATAAATTTATTAACCCCTAAACCTAAGTCTAACACTAACCCTAACACCCCCCCTAACTTAAATATTAATTAAATAAATCTAAATAATATTTCTATTATGAACTAAATTAATCCTATTTAAAACTAAATACTTACCTTTAAAATAAACCCTAATAAAACTACAATATAAATTATAATTATATTGTAGCTATCTTAAGATTTATTTTTATTTTAAAGGCATCTTTCAATTTATTTTAACTAGGTACAATAGCTATTAAATAGTTATTAACTATTTAATAGCTTACCTAGCTAAAATAAAGAGAAATTTACCTGTAAAATAAATCCTAACCTACGTTACAATTAAACCTAACACTACACTATCATTAAATGAATTAAATAAATTAACTACAAATAACTACAATTAAATACAATTACATAAATTAACTAAAGTACAAAAAAAAAAAGCTAAGTTACAAAAAATAAAAAAAATAAGTTACAAACATTTTAAAAATATTACAACAATTTTAAGCTGATTACACCTAATCTAAGCCCCCTAATAAAATAACAAAGCCCCCCAAAATAAAAAAATGCCCTACCCTATTCTAAATTAAAAAAGTTCAAAGCTCTTTTACCTTACCAGCCCTTAAAAGGGCCTTTTGTGGGGGCATGCCCCAAAGAATTCAGCTCTTTTGCCTGTAAAAGAAAAATACAACCCCCCCCAACATTAAAACCCACCACCCACATACCCCTAATCTAACCCAAACCCCCCTTAAAATAACCTAACACTAATCCCCTGAAGATCATCCTACCTTTAGTCGTCTTCACTCAGCCGAGCAGCGATGGAACCGAAGAGGAGATCTGGAGCGGCAGAAGGCCTCATCATCCAAGGGGCGCTGAAGAAATCTTCCATCCGATGAAGTGATCCTCCAGTCGGCGCTGAAGAAGTCTTCCATCCGGGCGATGTCATCTTCCAAGAGGAGCTGAAGAAGTCTTCTATCCGGGCGATGTCATCTTCCAAGCGGGGTCTTCAATCTTCATCCCACCGACGCGGAACATCCTTCTTTACCGATGGACTACCGACGAATGAAGGCTCCTTTAAGGGACGTCATCCAAGATGGCGTCCCTTCAATTCCGATTGGCTGATAGGATTCTATCAGCCAATCGGAATTAAGGTAGGAAAAATCTGATTGGCTGATTGAATCAGCCAATCAGATTCAAGTTCAATCCGATTGGCTGATCCAATCAGCCAATCAGATTGAGCTTGCATTCTATTGGCTGTTCCGATCTATTGGCTGTTCCGATCAGCCAATAGAATGCAAGCTCAATCTGATTGGCTGATTGGATCAGCCAATTAGATTGAACTTAAATCTGATTGGCTGATTCAATCAGCCAATCATATTTTTCCTACCTTAATTCCGATTGGCTGATAGAATCCTATCAGCCAATCGGAATTGAAGGGACGCCATCTTGGATGACGTCCCTTAAAGGAGCCTTCATTCGTCGGTAGTCCGTCGGTAAAGAAGGATGTTCCCCGTCGGCGGGATGAAGATTGAAGACCCCGCTTGGAAGATGACATCGCCCGGATAGAAGACTTCTTCAGCGCCTCTTGGAAGATGACATCGCCCGGATGGAAGACTTCTTCAGCGCCGCTTGGAGGATCACTTCATCGGATGGAAGATTTCTTCAGTGCCCCTTGGATGATGAGGACTTCTGCCGCTCCGGATCTCCTCTTCGGTTCCATCGCTGCTCGGCTGAGTGAAGACGACTAAAGGTAGGATGATCTTCAGGGGATTAGTGTTAGGTTATTTTAAAGGGGGTTTGGATTAGATTAGGGGTATGTGGGTGGTGGGTTTTAATGTTGGGGGGATTGTATTTTACAGGCAAAAGAGCTGAATTCTTTGGGGCATGCCCTCACAAAAGGCCCTTTTAAGGGCTGGTAAGGTAAAAGAGCTTTGAACCTTTTTAATTTAGAATAGGGTAGGGCATTTTTTTATTTTGGGGGGCTTTGTTATTTTATTAGGGGGCTTAGATTAGGTGTAATTAGCTTAAAATTGTTGTAATATTTTTAAAATGTTTGTAACTTATTTTTTTTATTTTTTGTAACTTAGCTTTTTTTTTTTGTACTTTAGTTAGTTTATGTAATTGTATTTAATTGTAGTTTTCATAGTTAATTTATTTAATTCATTTAATGATAGTGTAGTGTTAGGTTTAATTGTAACTTAGGTTAGGATTTATTTTACAGGTAATTTTGTATTTCTTTTAGCTAGGTAGTTATTAAATAGTTAAAAACTATTTAATAACTATTCTAACTAGCTAAAATAAATACAAAGTTACCTGTAAAATAAATATAAATCCTAAGATAGCTACAATGTAATTAGTAATTACATTGTAGCTAACTTAGGGTTTATTTTACAGGTAAGTATTTAGTTTTAAATAGGAATAATTTATTAAAGTATAGTGTAGTGTTAGGTGTAATTGTAACTTAGGTTAGTTTTTATTTTACAGGTTAATTTCTCTTTATTTTAGCTAGGTAAGCTATTAAATAGTTAATAACTATTTAATAGCTATTGTACCTATTTAAAATAAATTGAAATTTGCCTGTAAAATAAAAATAAATTCTAAAATAGCTGCAATATAATTATTATTTATTGTAGCTATATTAGGGTTTATTTTAAAGGTAAGTATTTAGTTTTAAATAAGATTAATTTAGTTCATAATAGAAATATTATTTAGATTTATTTAATTAATATTTAAGTTAGGGGGGCGTTAGGGTTAGACTTAGGTTTAGGGGTTAATCATTTTATTACAGTGGCGGCGGTGTAGTGGGGGGCAGGATAGGGGTTAATAAATGTATTATAGGTGGCGACGGTGTAGGGGGGGCAGATTAGGGGTTAATAAATTTAATATAGGTTGCGGCAGGGTCCAGGAGAGGCGGTTTAGGGGTTAAACTATTTATTTAGTTGCGGCGAGGTGCGGGATCAGCAGGATAGGGGTTAATAACTTTATTATTGAGGGCGACGGTATGGGGGGGCAGGATAGGGGTTACTAGGTATAATGTAGGTGGCAGCGGTGTCTGGGAGTGTCTGGGAGTGGCGGTTTAGGGGTTAATACATTTATAAGAGTTGCGGCGGGGTCTAGGAGCGGCGGTTTAGGGGTTAATACATTTATAAGAGTTGTGGCGGGGTCTAGGAGCGGCGGTTTAGGGGTTAATACATTTATAAGAGTTGTGGCGGGGTCTAGGAGCGGCGGTTTAGGGGTTAGTAACTTTATTTAGTTGCGGGCGGCTCCGGGGGCGCAGGTATAGGGGGTAGAACAGTGTAGTTTAGTGTGGGTGCTTAGTGACAGGCTAGCAAGAAAGCTGTAAAAAAGCCGAAGAGCAGCGAGATCGGATGAGTGATAACTCTCACAGTCCGCTGCTCATCGCCCCGTACTTGGTGCGCGGCTTTTTGACAGCTTTTTTGATAACTTAGGCAAATTTTGGCAGGTCCGCGGCGGCGATGTGAGGCGAGCTTAGGCGGGCGTATTGGGCCGGCGAAGACAGGAAAAGTAGACGCGTTGATAACTACCCCCCTAAGTATTGTATCGTAAAATGAAATGTATTGTCACATAATAAATGTAACAAAAGAACACAAAGATTGTATTGAGAATACCACTGTCTCTTTAAATGTTAAACACTTAAATGTTTTTAACCTGATTGTTTGTTTCTTCACTGCCTATACATTTTCGACACTAATTATGTATTGATCACTTGGCTTGAGAAAGGGCACAGCCCGAAACGTCGCCTATGTTTGCTGCTAACTAAAAAGAAAAATTGGAGTGCTGCAGCTTTTTTTTCCTTAAATGTATATATATATATACACACACACATAAATATATATATATATATATATATACACACATACAGTATATATATATATATATACACACACATAAATATATAAATATATATATATATATATATACACACATTTTGGTCTGAAAACACTGTTTAGTAAAATCAGATGCAAATATAAAATATTGATATTTAGGATTTTGGACAAGAGTTGATTTAACCCTGTGGCTACCAAAAAGCACTGACATATTACTTGAGCCCTGCCTGACAGATGTTTAATGATCCCTGTCTCCCTTGTTACTTGTATGTGTTATTAGTAACAGGAAAGAATTAACAAAGCCTCACTACAGGGAAGGGGTTAAGAGGACAAACTGGCTTTTGGAAAGATTAAAGCCTTGGAAATTGTTTTTTATCCTGAGTGGAAGCAGAGCTCTTCGTATGGCTAAAGCATTCCCATAGGGTTCCCCTTGGGTGAGAATCAGGTTGGATCACATAAGGACTAACATTTCATAAAAGAGCTAGTCTGGATGAAAGATATGATGCTGGGAACTGGGCTTTGTCCTGAAAAGGCCTTGAATAAAGTGATCCGACTCTCTTGATCTATAAACTCTTTGCTTAACCCCGCATCTGCCAGGACAGAGTCAGCAAAACATTGCAGAGTATTCATTTCATTCTTCAATGGGAGATAAATCTAAGTTGTCAGATTCTGGACCATAGTAGGATATTTCCAGCTCTTAACTGAACATAAAAGTAGAATTTGCTGGCAGATTGGATTCTTGTACCCACCTGTCCCTTGCAGATCAGATCCATTTATCCCCTGTACATAAGAGAGCTAACCCCAAACAACAGATAAGGCCAGCATATCCTTTAAACAAAACCAGAACTACTCATTACCATTGATTGTTTGACTCCTTGATCAAACTTGTTTGCAGGGAAATTCTCCATTATCCAATTTAACCCTACTTAATACACAGACTGGTTATTTCCTCCTACAATAAAAACCTAAAATCCTATTTGATCCTCTGCCTTATTTTATATCCAGGATTTAGTTCTGTGCCTATTTTGGTAATCCATTTATTTTAATATGCTGTATCAGCATGCTTTGTTTAAATTAGCACTTTCTCACATTACCCTTCGCCACAGTCCCACTTCAGTTCATGACCTCTTGATCTGCCCGTTTTCCCTTCTCTTTCTCTGTGAAATGTGCTTCCTTCAGATATCTGCTGAAGTTATTGATATATATGAGAGTTTAAATCAGGTGTAAAGCCAAACTATGGCCAGGGGCCAAATGTGGCCTATCACCTGTTTTTGTACAGCCCTCAAGATAAAAATGTTTTTTTTTTTTTTAATTTTTAAATGCTTGAAAAACAAACAAACAAAAGAAGAATAATATTTTGCAATGTTAAAATAATCTGAAATTTAAATTCCAGTGTCTGTAAATAATGTTTGATTGAAACACAGTCACCCTGTCAGCCATAAAGGATCAGCCCAGGATTCAACCCAACTGCTAGCGTGAAAAGTAAGACACACACTAGCACACTGAGAAATAACCAGGACATGACCCTCTCAGGAAACAAAATAAGCAGGATACAATGTACTCACAAAAGAAGTAGAATCTCTGTATAATTTCTTGAGGTCTGAATTGATACACAAGAGATTGCGGATGAACCCTTTAAGACAGGATAATAACTTTAAGTAGTAGGAAGGTAAAATGATAAATGTCCTTTTAAGCAGGTTTGCAACGAACAAATGATAAATGTCCCTTTAAGCAGGTTTGTAGCCAACAAATGATAAATGTCCCTTTAAGCAGGTTAGCAACAAATAAATGATAATGTCACTTTAAGCAGGTTTGCAGCAAACAAATGATAATGTCCCTTTAAGCAGGTTTGAAGCAAACAAATGATAATGTCCCTTTAAGCAGGTTTGCTGCAAACAGAAATAAATGTCCGTTTAAGCAGGATTGCAGCAAACAAATGATAATGTCCCTTTAAACAGGTTTTGAAGCAAACAAAATATAAATGTCCCTTTAAGCAGGTTTGCAGCAAACAAAAATAAATGTCTCTTTAAGCAGGTTTGCTAGGGTTAAGGCAAAAGCAAGGTCAGACAGACAAGGGTCAGAATATCCAGGAGACAGTTTAAGGGACTAGGCAAAAGCAAGGTCAGGCAGGCAAGGGTCAGTGTATCCAGGAGACAGTTTGAGGGACTAGGCAAAAGCAAGGTCAGGCAGGCAAGGATCAGTATATCCAGGAGACAGTTTGAGGGATTAAGCAGAGTTCGTAGTCAGACAGGCAAGGGTCAAATATAGGTTCAGCAATAGTACTCACACAGCACCGGAGTCAGGAACAAACAAACAAGCCCCAAGTAAGATCTCCCGCCAGGATTTAAAGGCAGAGAGAGAGGCCAATGTCAGAAAGGAGTGTCCTGAGGAGCGCGTCGCGTTGCTAGGCAACGTGACGTGAGAGACACAGAGGAGATCTGGGAGCCGTGGCGACACGGCGATGTGCGGATCGAGTGTGACAGCATCCCCCCTCAAGGACCCCTCCGGGGGACAGGTCCAGGCCTAGCAGGATGAGTTTTGTGAAAGGACTTAATCAAGGCAGGAGCTTGTACCTGTTGGGCTGGTTCCCAAGTCCGTTCAGTGACAGGATAACCCTTCCAATGGATGAGATAGTACAGTTTCTTGCCACGAAGTTTGGAATCCAGAATGTGACTAACTTCAAACTCAGGTTGTCCATGAATCAACAGAGGTGAAGGTTTGGAGAGAGACTTAGAATACCTATTTGATACCATAGGTTTCAAAAGAGAAACATGAAAAACAGGATGAGCTTTGAGAGTTCTGGGAAGAACAACTCAGTAAGCAGTTGAACAAACTTGACCCAGTATTCGGAAAGGACCCACATATCGTGGTCCCAATTTAGTAGAAGGTTGTTTGAGACGAAGATGACGCATAGAAATCCAAACCTTGTCCCCAGGACGATATTTGGGAGCCTTCTTCCGTCTGCGATCCGCAAAGAGCTTATTTCGATTAGAGGCTTTGGATAGAAGAAGACGTATCTTCCGCCAATGGTGAGTTAATCTCCGAGCAGATAGATCAGAAGCTGGATTTTCAGTGGAAGAAGTATGCAGAGGAAATGTTCTGGGTTGAAATCCGTAAGCTGCATAAAAGGGAGAAGACTGAAGAGACGAATTGTATCGGGCATTATGAGCCAATTCTGCTAATGGAAGATAACGAGTCCAATTAGAATGATGATGGCCCACATAATGTCTAAGATAAGTCTCCAGGCACTGGTTAACTCTTTCAGTTTGGCCATTAGACTGCGGATGATGTGAAGTAGACAAAGAGACTGTAGTACCAAAATGTTTGCAGAGCAATTTCCAGAACAGAGAAACAAATTGTACCCCTCTATCAGAGACGATATCCAGTGGGAACCCATGTAATTTCAAAATATGTAAAAGGAAAAGCTCAGAAAGTCTTTTGGCAGAGGGTAAACCAGGCAAAGGAATGAAATGAGCTGTTTTAGTGAACCTGTCGACAACCACCCAAATAGTGTTGTTTCCAACTGAAAGAGGCAGGTCGGTAATAAAATCCATAGATAAATGGGTCCAAGGCTGGTGAGGAATGGGCAAAGGCTGAAGCAATCCAGGAGGGAGTAGTCGAGGAGTTTTATTGGTAGCACATTGTGTGCAAACTGAAACATAGTCTTTAACATCTTGAGTGAGAGTTGGCCACCAGACATACTGTTTGAGATTCCGAACAGTGTTAGTGATACCTGGATGTCCAGAGAGAGGACTATCATGAGCCCAATGGAGGATCTTCGAATGAAGACGTTCAGGAACAAATAGTAAACTATCAGGAGGTTTGCAGGACAAAGGAAGATCCTTTTGAGCAGTCTGTAATTCCTGTAAGCAAGAAGTTGATAACTGAGCTATGACTATATGTGGTTGAAGGATGGTACCAGATTCAGGAGTAGAGGTAAGTTGAAATTGTCTGAAAAGGGCATCCGCTTTTATAATCTTAGAACCAGGTATATAAGAAAGATTGTAATGAAAATGTGAGAAGAATAAAGACCAACAAGCCTGCCTGGAATTCAAATGTTTGGCAGTTTGGAGATAAAGAAGGTTTTTATGATCTGTGAGTATGGAAAACGGTAAAGCAGTACCCTCCAACCAATGCCTCCATTCGTCCAGAGCCATCTTGATGGCAAGCAACTCTTTATTGCCTACGTCGTAATTTAATTCAGAAGAGGTAAATTTCTTGGAGAAGAAACCTACAGGATGAATCTTTCCTGTGTCAGGTAATCATTGGGAAAGAATAGCCCCAGCAGCAACAGAAGAGGAATCCACTTCTATGATAAATTGAAAATCCTTGATTTGGCTGGCGGAGTATAGGTGCAGAAGAAAAGGCTTCTTTGAGAGACTCAAAAGCCTTAATAGCCTCTGGAGGCCATTCTTTACAGTTTTGCCCCTTTCTAGTGAGAGAAGTAAGAGGTGTAGTGATAGTTGCAAATCCCTTGATAAATTATCGGTAATAACTGGTGAAGCCCAGAAAACGTTGTAGAACTTTAAGAGAATCAGGTCTAGGCCAATCCAAAATGGCAGAAAGTTTAGTTGGATCCATTTCGAATCCAGATTCGGATATTACATAACCCAAGAAAGGTATGGATCTCTTAAACGTTGCAATACTTTTCTGACGTGGTGCACATGTTCTTGATAGGTTTGAGAAAAAATTAGAATATCATCAAGCTATATGATGACAAAAGTGTTCAAAAAATCCCGAAAAATCTCATTCACAAAGTGTTGAAAAACAGCAGGGGCATTACATAGCCCAAAAGGCATGACCAAATACTCATAATGCCCAAATCGAGTGTTAAAGGCTGTCTTCCATTCATCACCCTTGCGCATACGGACAAGATTATACGCACCACGAAGATCCAGTTTGGTAAATATTGTGGATCCTTGAAGATAGGTAAACATCTCAGGAATAAGAGGTAAAGGGTAACTGTTCTTGATAGTGATTTGATTCAAACCCCTGTAATCAATACAAGGTCGTAGACCTCCATCCTTTTTTCCCACAAAAAAGAATCCAGCCCCTACAGGAGAAGAGGAGAGTCGAATAAATCCTCTAGCCAAATTATCTTGAATATATTCCTCCAAAGCTACATTCTCAGGCCTTGAAAGCGGGTAAATCTTGCCATGATGTAAAGGTGCCCCAGGAAGAAGATCAATGGGGCAATCACAAGGACGGTGAGGAGGAAGACGTTCTGCTTCTTTCTTGGAAAAAACATCAACAAAATCTTGATAAGGCGTGGGTAATGACCCAGAAGTATCGGTAGTGAGAGCAATAGTAAGGGGCACTTTAGTGGGTACTTGAAGATAACTGGTTTGACATGAAGATCCCCAAGAGGTGAGTTCACCTTGAGTCCAAGAGAAGATAGGGTTATGTAATTGGAGCCAAGGAAGAACCAAAATTATGAGAAATTAAGGAGTCGAGATTACATCAAAACATATTGTCTCAGAATGAAGAACTCCTACAGTAAAGAGAATGGGTTTAGTAGCAAACTGGAATGAAATCCTATTTGGCTTAACTCAGTCCCCCGGTCAGAAGTTAAGCCCTGGCTTTTACTGGTCTGCTGGGACAATCCCTTAATAAGTGTCCTTTAAGGCCACAGTACAAACATAGGCCAAGAGAGTGTCTTCTCAGGCGTTCAGTTTCGGTTAATCTTATGGTGCCTATTTCCATTGGCTCAGCCTGGTCAGAAGGAGGAGAAGCGGGAGTTATTGGGTTAGAGAAACGATGAGCCAGACAATAAGATGATCGATTTGAAGATTTCTGACTTCTCTCTCTTTCTTGTTGGCATTCGCAGTATCTGGAATCGAGACAAATACAAAGATTAATCAGAGCTTCTAGGGAGTCTGGAAGTTCCCGGTACACCAATTCATCTTTGAGACGTTCAGAAAGTCCATTACGAAAGGCTGCTCTAAGAGCTCCCTGATTCCAAGTAGTTTCTGATGCTAGAGTGCGGAACTCAATGGCATATTGAGACAAAGATTGACCTCCGTGTCATAGATCTAAGAGGGAAGTTTCAGCAGCGGAGGATCTTCCAGGTTTGTCAAAGACATTTGAAAATACAGAGAGGAAGGAATCCACATCCAGGAGTATTGGATCATTCTTTTCAAGCAAAGGTGATACCCAAGCTAAGGCTTTTCCTTTCATTAAGGATATAAGGAAGGTGATTCTAGAAGAGGGAGTAGCAAAAAGGACTGGGCTGTTACGGAAGTGAAGGCGGCATTGATTCAAAAAATCCCTACAGTCTTCAGGATTCCCATCATATTTATCCGGAAGGGGTACCCTAGGACTGAGATGCCCTTGTGACTGGTTAGTAGGATTCGTAGGAGGAGAGGTCTCCAAAGGAATAGGATTTGGAGCTATAGGAGCAACCAAACTCTGTAGTAATGTAGTTATCTGATCCAACTTTGAGTCCAAGGATTGCAAGTGAGTAGCATGAGATCCCAGTAATTGTCCCTGGTGGGCCACATCCATGGATAATTCAGTGGGATCCATTTCTGGCCCGTTTGTAATGTCAGCCGTAAAGGATCAGCCCAGGATTCAACCCAACTGCTAGCATGAAAAGTAAAACACACGTTAGCACACTGAGAAATAAGCAGGACGTGACCCAATCAGGAAACAAAATAAGCAGGATACAATGTACTCACAAAAGAAGCAGAATCTCTGTATAATTTCTTGAGGTCTGAATTGATACACAAGAGATTGCGGATGAACCCTTTAAGACAGGATAATAACTTTAAGTAGTAGGAAAGTAAAATGATAAATGTCCTTTTAAGCAGGTTTGCAACGAACAAATGATAAATGTCCATTTAAGCAGGTTTGTATCCAACAAATGATAAATGTCCCTTTAAGCAGGTTAGCAACAAATAAATGATAATGTCCCTTTAAGCAGGTTTGCAGCAAACAAATGATAATGTCCCTTTAAGCAGGTTTGAAGCAAACAAATGATAATGTCCCTTTAAGCAGGTTTGCAGCAAACAGAAATAAATGTCCCTTTAAGCAGGATTGCAGCAAACAAATGATAATGTCCCTTTAAACAGGTTTTGAAGCAAACAAAATATAAATGTCCCTTTAAGCAGGTTTGCAGCAAACAAAAAATAAACGTCTCTTTAAGCAGGTTTGCTAGGGTTAAGGCAAAAGCAAGGTCAGGCAGGCAAGGGTCAGAATATCCAGGAGACAGTTTGAGGGACTAGGCAAAAGCAAGGTCAGGCAGGCAAGGGTCAGTATATCCAGGAGACAGTTTGAGGGACTAGGCAAAAGCAAGGTCAGGCAGGCAAAGGTCAGTATATCCAGGAGACAGTTTGAGGGATTAAGCAGAGTTCGTAGTCAGACAGGCAAGGGTCAAATATAGCTTCAGCAATAGTACTCACACAGCACCGGAGTCAGGAACAAACGGGCCCCGAGTAAGGTCTCCCGCCAGGATTTAAAGGCAGAGAGAGAGGCCGACGTCAGAGAGGAGTGTCCTGAAGAGCGTGTCACGTGACGTGAGAGACACAGAGGAGATCCGGGAGCAGCGGCGACACGGCGATGAGCGGATCGAGTGTGACACACCCTCATCTGTATTGTCTAGGGCTGTTTTTATGCTACAGTACAGTTACATATTCTGACTTTTGTACTGCTGCTTGGTATGCTACAATATATGTCAACACATTGGGGCCGATTTATGAAAGTGTGGACGGACTTGATCCGCTGTAGTGATCATGTCCGCCACACATCGATAACTGACGACAGCATACGCTGTTGGCATTTATCATTGCACAAGCAGTTCTGGTAAACTGCTTGTGCAATGCCGCCCCTGCAGATTCACTGGCAATCGGCCGCTAGCAGGAGGTGTTAATCAACCCAATTGTATGGGATCGGGCGGATTGCTGTCCGTTGCCTCAGAGGCGGCGGACGAGTTAAGGAGCAGCGGTCTTAAGACTGCTGCTTCTTAACTCCTATTTATGACTCCATTCGTAGCTTTATGAATCGTCCCATTGTGCCCGATCACATATGTGACATCATATGCCACAGCTGGCGTTGCCAATTTATGCCGAATCTAGCAATCACATATATACGGTGCTGCATATTTTACCCGCTTCCCGCTATTTTTATTACCATAAACTAACATAGAACCAGCGTCGCAAGTCGGTATCATATATTCAGCGCAAGGACTTATGCACTCAGAATGGAGACATTTTACTCCATTTTCACCTTGCCACACATAGGCAGACGCAGCTAGCCTTGCACTGAGTATATAAGTACCGTAACTCCCTAGAATCGTTAACAAACACAAACGCATGCACATTATCTACCAATAAAGCACCATCCTCCCACCGCAATAACTAATAAAATGTATTATCCCCTAATCCGTCAACCCCCACATCGCAAAGTACCTAATAAAGTTATAAACACCTAAACCGCCAACCCCCCACAACGCAAAGTACCTAATTACCCTATTAACCATTAAACTGCCAACCCCCCACAACGCAATCTACCTAATTAACCTATTAACACCTAAACCACCAACCTCCCAATGCAAAGTATCAATCTAATAACTAAGCCCCCTAACCTAACACTCCCAAAGTCAACCCCAATTAAAATACAATTACATAAAATATAAAAAGACTACCTAAAAAAATTTTTTAAAGTTACACAAAATAAAAATACCTATCTTTGCATGAAAATATAAGAATTTAAGATTACATAAAAAAAAAATCTAAGATTAAATTAAAATAAAAAAACTAAAATTAAATTAAAATAAAATAATTAAGATTGCAAAAAAAATCTAAGATTACAGGAAAAATAAAAATAAACAAAATTATCCAAGATAAAAAAAAATTAGACCAAATCTAATAGCCCTATAAAAACAAAAAACACACTGCAAAAAAAGCAAAACCTAAGCTTACACTAAACTACCAATAGCCCTTAAAAGGACCTTTTGTAGGGAACTGCCCTAAGTTTGACAGCCCTTTTACTTAAAAAATACAAATTAACCCCTAACAGTAAAACCCCTCCCCCACGAACCCCCCAAAATAAAAAAGACCTAACTATAAAAAAACTAATCTATCCTCTGCCCCTAAAGGGGCATTTGTATGAGCATTGTCCTTAAAAGGGCAATCAGCTCTTTTACTGCCCATTAAAAAAATTAAAAAGCCCTAATCTAAAAAAAAACACCCCAAAAAAAACCAAAAAACTAACGCTCGATTAAAAAGTTTAATCAAAATTACATGTAATAGGACAGCCACACTATCTAATAAAAATAATTTAAAAAAAAATGTATAAAGGCTCAAAGATAAGAAGTCTCATATGTTAGAAAAACAAAGGACTGCAAAGGACTTTAACATTGAAATACATACACATGCATATGTATGTACAGGTAGCCCTCAGTTTACGCCGGGGTTAGGTTCCAGAAGGAATGGTTGTAAATTGAAACCGTTGTAAATTGAAACCCAGTTTATAATGTAAGTCAATGGGAAGTAAGGGAGTTAGGTTCCAGGTCCCTCTCAAAATTGTCATAAGTAGCACCTAATACATTATTTTTAAAGCTTTGAAATGAAGACTTTAAATGCTAAACAGCATTTTAAACCTAATAATATAATCACACAACACAGAATATATAATTAAACTAAGTTAAATGAACAAAAACATTTGCTGAACAGCACCTAATAAAATAATTACACAACAGATTGTATCATCATCAAACTAAGTTAAATGAACAAACACTTTTGCTGAACAGCATTATAACCCTAATAAAAAATCACACAACACAGACTTTACTTGCATTTTTCTGCAAACAGTTCTTTGAATTGTTAGGATGTTAGATAATATTGGGTCTGTAGCAATTCTACTGTATGCATTCCAGTATGGACTGATTCATAGACAGAAAGATCTTGTTCCTTTGAAAGCTTTGCTCGATAGCTAATATCTGTGTACACTGATTCATTTCAGCCTGCATGTGCGTATCTTTGCTGCAACTTAAGCGGACAGCTCCACCTACTGGCTATTTTAATCAATGCACACAATGCTTTTCAATAGCAGTCACATGACTGAAAAAAAAGGTTGTTATTCTGAAACGGCGCAAATTGAACCGGCTTAAACCGAAGGCCACCTGTATATATATATATATATATATATATATATATATATATATATATATATATATATATATATATATATATATATATATACTGTATATACTGTATATACATGTGTATATATGTATTTACAGACATATAAACAAATATATACATATGTATACACATTATGGCATATATAAGTGCATTGTATACCTTTAATCCTTTAATGACCAGGCCATTTTTCAATTGTCTTACCCTTAAGAACGAGGGCTATTTTTACATTTTTGCAGTGTTTGTGTTTAGCTGTAATTTTCCTCTTACTCATTTACTGTACCCACACATATATACTGTTTTTCTCGCCATTAAATGGAATTTTTAAAGATACCATTATTTTCATCATATCTTATAATTTACTTTAAAAAAATATATATAATATGATGAAAAAATGTAAAAAAAACAAACACACTTTTTCTAACTTTGACCCCCAAAATCTCTTACACATCTACAACCACCAAAAAAACCACCATGCTAAATAGTTTCTAAATTTTGTCCTGAGTTTAGAAATACAAAATGTTTAAATGCTCTTTGCTTTTTTTGCAAGTTATAGGGCAATAAGTACAAGTAGCACTTCGCTATTTCCAAACCATGTTTTTCAAAATTAGCGATAGTTACGTTGTAACACTGATATCTGTCAGGAATCCCTGAATATCCCTTTACATGTATATATTTTTTTTTTGTAGACAACCCAAAGTATTGATATAGGCCCATTTTAGTATATTTCATGCCACCATTTCACCGCCAAATGCGATCAAATAAAATAAATCGCTAACTTTTTCACAAACTTTAGGTTTCTCACTGAAATTATTTACAAACAGCTTGTGCAATTATAGCACAAATTGTTTTTAACTTCTTCTCTGGGATCCCCTTTCTTCAGAAATAGCAGACATATATGGCTTTGGCGTTGCTTTTTGGTAATTAGAAGGCCGCTAAATGCCAATGCCACTGCGCACCACACTTGTATTATGCCCAGCAGTGAAGGGGTTAATTAAGTAGCTTGTAGGGAGCTTGTAGAGTTAATTTTAACTTTAGTGTAGTATAATAGACAACCCAAAGTATCGATCTAGGCCCATTTTGGTATATTTCATGCCACCATTTCACCACCAAATGCGATCATATTAAAAAAATTGTTAACTTTTTCACTGAGGTTTCTCACAAAAATTATTTACAATTAGCTTGTGCAATTATGGCACACATGGTTGTAAATGCTTCTCTGTGATCCCCTTTGTTCAGAATTAGCAGACATATATGGCTTTGGTGTTGTTTTTTGATAATTAGAAGGCAGCTAAATGTCTCTGTGCACCACATTTGTATTATGCCCAGCAGTGAAGGGGTTAATTAGGTAGATTGTAGGGTTAATTTTAGCTTTAGTGTAGAGATCAGTCTCCCACCTGACACATCCCAACCCCTGATCCCTCACTGACCCCCCTCAAACAGTTCTCTTCCCTTCCCCACCTCACAATTGTCACCTCCATCTTAAGTACTGGCAGAAAGTCTGCCAGTACTAAAATAAAAGGAATTGTTTTATTATTTTATTTTTATATATTTAATTCAGCAGTGATGGATCCCCCTTGGCCCCCAACCTTCCTGATTCCTCCATACAGCTCTCTAACCCTCCCCCCTCTACCTATTCTCCACCATCTTGGGTGCTGGCAGTTGTCTGCCAGTACCCAGTTTGCTCATAACTAATTGCCCAGTTTGGTGAAACCCCAATTTTTTTGTAGTGTAGCTGCCCCAACCTCCTACCCTCCCAGATTTCTTTAGAATATTTTATTTTCCACCCTCTCCCTCCCTCTCCATCCACCTCCCTCTCATGAACTAAATGGAGCGCGTGCGCACACCATGCTCGCTCCCGATCACTTGTGCGCTCTGCAGGGACAGGATCCGGAAGTCCCTCCAACGATGGGCTGCCCACCTGCCTCCCTGCTCTCTGCATTAATGTGCCAACAAAGGTATTGCAGTGATGCCTCAATATCGAAGAATCACGGCAATACCTTGAAAGCGACTGGAAGCTATCAGGATCGCTTCCAGCCGCTTTAAACCCCTAACGACCAGTTTGTGTATGACGTACCCTCTATGACGTGTGTCATTAAGGGGTTAAAGTTGAGTAGATGAAAACATGTTAAAGCATATTTATGAAATATTCATATTTAATTTAATTTAGTGTTTAACTATGTATTTAATGTAAATATTTCACATTCCAATGTTCTGCATATATATGTTCTAAATATTTATAAATTGATATTCCTATATATATATATATATATATATATATATATATATATATATATATATATATATATATTCAAACAGGCACACACTCTCTGGATTTTTTAAAGTGCTATTTAATCTTCAAAGAGACATGTAACGTTTCGGGGATCTCACCCCTTTGTCTGATAAAGGGGTGAGATCTTCAAAATGTAGATCCTTGAAACGTCACATGTCTCTTTGAAAATTAAATAGCACTTTTTTGGATATTAATACTACTTTACCCCCACCCTGGTCGAAGGAGGTGAGAGTGCACTTTATACAGTATATATATATATATATATATATATATATATATATATATATATATATATATATATATATATATATATATACTTATATGTAATCATATATATGTTTATATGTATGTATGTATGTAGATATATATATATATATATATATATATATATATATATAACTCCAGTACAAATAACAGCACTCTCAGGACTTTCGTTCAAGTGAGAACAGCAAAAGTCTCTTTTTTATTGAAACGTTTTCGAGGAGCTTGTCCCCGTCATCAGCATAACAAACATGTGAAACACAACCTATATTTATATTAACAAACCAATAATATTAATGCCAACAACCTGTGTACCTCTTGGTGTCCCAGAAAAAAAAACAGATTGGGAACAATACATCCAGGGGGGCTCAACTTGGCACCTGACTTTAAGGCACTGATATAGGTAGGAGACACAAACAAAGGTACGCCGTTAAGATATTGTGCACCGTATCAAGGATAGATTGGGACACAGACCCCAAGGGGGGTAGTGCCCTAATCATAATCTTATGATTAGAGTAAGGGGGGACACAAGAGTGACTTCCACTACTCTTGGGGTAAGACACATATCAGGCAAGTTACCATCTAACAACCACTCCCATAACCTACACAGACAGTAGCCAACTGGAACAAAGAGAAAACTACAGAACAAGGATACCATCTAAACCCACAAAAGACGGAACAAAGCCACAAATTAAAAGAGGAATGGAAATAAAAGAATATAGATCTGATACACAGGACTTTATGAGAGAAGTGAACCTTTAGCGGGAACAATTCAAGAGTTCCCATATAAGAGCGAATCTTAGAAAAATATACATGAAATACCATAACATAAGAGAGGGTGATAAATAACCAGTACTAAGATGATAATTTTAACATATATGATATGCAGATAGCAAAATTTGAATGTGTAACTATATGCTAAGAGCATGTATGTAAATAATCTATGTTATGTTTAGTTAATATTGGCTGTTTATCTCTGGGCAGACATGATCAAAGATCAGAATAGGCCAATCAAGAGTAACTTGAGATACTCACGCAATTGGGAGCAACAGACAAATATGTAAATTGTGGGGAGTATGACAATGTAAATAATATATAGTGTGGTAAGGGGTCTACAACAGACAATAAACACAATTAAGAAGCACACAGTATGCCTTAAAAATAACGCCAAGCAGACAGTGTAAGATACATAAAATGCTCACAGAAAGCGTTATTGGGTAACCAAGGCAACCCAGACAAACAAATGGTGTAAAGAAAAAAGGCAAGAAAAAGTGCTCACAGAGAAGACTATAAGAATGTACATAAAACAGATACCCACACACAGACACAAACATACTAAGTAGAACACAAAAAGAGTGGCCAGTGCAGAGATAAAGCTTTCACATTTTTGCAAACAAGCCTATAGCAAAAACGTAAGGTATGAGATATACAAAAGAAGCGTTGAAAAGCAGGCTTATTACAACACCCTAAGAAGGACACAGGGAAATAAGAATAATTTATTACACATAACGCACATATTAGATTAAGATCAGATAATCACTAATTACAATATACACGGAGAATGTATACACAAAATAACATAGACCGGAAGTCATGTGACATGAGGTACTTCCGGCTGCAAATCACTGGAACGCACAGTGCGTTCCAAACACGAGTGTTTGGCGGTTTTTCTGGGACACCAAGAGGTACACAGGTTGTTGGCATTAATATTATTGGTTTGTTAATATAAATATAGGTTGTGTTTCACATGTTTGTTATGCTGATGACGGGGACAAGCTCCTCGAAAACGTTTCAATAAAAAAGAGACTTTTGCTGTTCTCACTTGAACGAAAGACCTGAGAGTGCTGTTATTTGTACTGGAGTTATTTAAAGCATCACTGCACCCAGGCAGACGACCTTTGGAGGGTATATCCTGTGATTTAAGGATGGTATTATATATATATATATATATATATATATATATATACAGTCATGGCCAAACATATTGGCGCCCCTGCATTTCTGTTAGATAATGAACCACTTTGCCCAGATAATTGTTGCAATTAAGGTAGAAAAAATCCTATTGGCTGATTGGATCAGCCAACAGGATTGAACTTCAATCATATTGGCTGATCAAATCAGCCAATAGGATTGAGCTCACATTCTATTGGCTGTTCCAATCAGCCAATGGAATGCGAGGTCAATCCTATGGCTGATCCAATCAGCCAATAGGATTTTTTCTACCTTAATTCCGATTGGCTGATAGAATTCTATCCGCCAATCGGAATCTAAGGGACGCCATATTTGATGACGTCACTTAAAGTGATATTCATTACAAAGAAGCCGTCGTTTGAAGAGGATGCTCCGCGTCGGATGTCTTGAAAATGGACCCTCTCCGCGCCGGAAGGATGAATATAGAAGATGCCATCTGGATGAAGATTTCTGCCCGTCTGGAGGAACACTTCTGCCCGTCTGAAGGACCACTTCTGCCCGTCTGGAGGAACACTTCTGCCGGCTTCCTTGAGGACATCTTGTCGCTTGGATGAAGACTTCTCCCGGTAAGTGAATCTTCCGGGGTTAGTGTAAGGATTGGTTTAAGGGTGTATTGGGTGGGTTTATTTTTTAGGTTAGGGACTTTGGGCCGCAATAGAGCTAAATTCCCTTTAAAGGGCAATGCCCATACAAATGCCCTTTTCAGGGCAATGGGGAGCTTAGTTTTTTTTAGTTAGTATTTTATTTGGGGGATTGGTTGTGTGGGTGGTAGGTTTTACTGTTGGGGGGGTGTTTGTATTTTTTTTTACAGGTAAAATAGCTGATTTTTTGGGGGGGCAATGCCCCGCAAAAAGCCCTTTTAAGGGCTATTGGTAGTTTAGTTAAGGCAAGGATTTTTTTTTATTTTGGGTGGGATTTTTTATGTTGATAGGGCTACTATTAGATTAGGTGTAATTAATAAAGATCTGTAATTTGTTTTTTTTATTTTCTGTAATTTAGTGTTTGTTTTTTGTGATTTAGCAAATTTAACTTAATTTATTTAATTGTATTTAATGTATGTAATTTATTTAATTGTAGTGTAGTGTTAGATGATAGTGTAACTCAGGTTAGGTTTTATTTTACAGGTAAATTTGTATTTATTTTAGCTAGGTAGTTATTAAATAGTTAATAACTATTTAATAACTATTCTACTTATTTAAAATAAATACAACCTTGCCTGTAAAATAAAAATAAACCCCAAGCTAGATACAATGTAACTATTAGTTATATTGTAGCTATCTTAGGGTGTATTTTATAGGTAAGCATTTAGTTTAAATAGGAATATTGCAGTTAATGATAGTAATTTTATTTAGATTTATTTAAATTATATTTAAGTTAGGGGGTGTTAGGGTTAGACTTAGATTTAGGGTTTAATAAATTTAATATAGTGGTGGCAACATTGGGGGCGGCAGATTAGGGGTTAATAAGTGTAGGTAGGTTGCCGCGACATTGGGTGCGGCAGATTAGGGGTTAATAAATATAATGTAGGTGTCAGAGATGTTGGGGGCAGCAGATTAGGGGTTAATAATTATAATGTAGGTGGTGGCGATGTTAGGGGCGGCAGATTAGGGGTTAATAAGTGTAAGATTAGGGTTGTTTAGACTCTGGATTCATGTTAGGGTGTTAGGTGTAAACATAAAATGTGTTTCCCCATAGGAATCAATGGGGCTGCTTTACTGAGTTTTACGCTGCTTTTTTGCAGGTATTAGACTTTTTCTCAGCCGGCTCTCCCTATTGATGTCTATGGGGAAATCGTGCACGAGCAAGTATGACCAGCTCACCGCTGACTTAAAGGGACATTATACACTCATTTTTTCTTTGCATAAATGTTTTGTAGATAATCTATTTATATAGCCCATAAAGTTTTTTTTTTTTAATTAATGTATAGTTTTGCTTATTTTTAAATAACATTGCTCTGATTTTCAGACTCCTAACCAAGCCCCAAAGTTTTATGTGAATACGCTCGACTACCTACTCCAGCTTGCTCCTGTTTGTGTAAAGGGTCTTTTCATATGCAAAAGAAGGGGGAGGGGGGGGGGGTGTCTTATTTGCCACTTGCAGTGGGCTTTCCAGCTACCTTTTCAACAGAGGTAAACTGACAGCTTCTAAGTAAGTTTTTAAACAGTTTTATAATGAATTTTTATATCAGTATCTGTGCATATTATTCTTTATAGTAGTGTCTATTACATGCAGTTATATGAAAATGAGTGTATACTGTCCCTTTAAGCAGTGCTGGTATTGGAGTGCGGTAAGGAGCACAATTTTGCTCTACGCTCACTTCTTGCCTTTTAACGCTGGGTTTATGAAAACCTGTAATACGAGCGCTGTAGGTAAGTGAGCGGTGAGAATAAACTGCTTGTTAGCGTCACACAGCTCCTAACGCAAAACTCGTAATCTGGACGAATGAGTTTCTTAAACCTCTCTACTGGAATTTTGGACCACTCTTCTTTCGCCACTTGCTCCAGGTCTCTCAGATTGGAAGGGTTCCTTTTCCCAACTGCTGTTCTGAGATCTCTCCACAGGTGCTCTATGGGATTGAGATCTGGACTCATTGCTGGCCAGATCAGTACTCTCCAGTGCTTTGTCTTAAACCATTTCTGAGTGTTTTTTGACGTGTGCTTTAGGTCATCGTCCTGCTGTAAGACCCATGACCTCAGACAGAGACACGACTTTCTGACACTGGGCCTTACATTGCACCACAGAATTCTTTGGTAGTCCTCAGATTTCATAATGCCATGCACACAGTCAAGATATCCAATGCCTGAAGCAGCAAAGCAAACCCAAAATATCAGTGAACCTTCACCATGTTTGACTGTAGGGACAGTATTCTTTTCTTTAAAAGCCTCATTTCTTTTTCTGAAAACAGTAGAATGATGGGCTTTACCAAAAAGCTGTAATTTTGTTTCATCAGTCCACAACTCATTCTCCCAAAAGGATTAGGCAAACTCCAATCTGACTTTTTTATTTTTCTGTGTCATCACTGGGGTCCTCCTAAATTTTCTACTATAGCCTCCCTTTTCATTCAGATGGCAACGTATAGTGAGAGCTGACACATTTGTATCCTGTGTCTAAAGGTCAGCTTGAATTTGTCTGGAAACTGATCAAAGTTCTTTATCCACCATTTGAAAAATCCTTTGTTGCAATCTTTGATCAATTTTTCTATTTCGTCCACGTCCAGGAAGATTAGCTATAGTGTAATTTTTGTTCTCAAATCCTTAGACAATTCTTTGATGGTCTTTCTCTTCTCCATGCTCAGTGTGGCACACAGAGGCACTCAACAGAAAGGTTGAGTCAAATTTTCACCATTTTAACTGGTTGCCGGTGTGATATCTATATTGTCACGTGAGTTTAATTACAGATTACAGGAGAATCACAAACTTGAAAAGCAATTATTTCTTACAATTTTGAGAAGGTGCTAATAATTTTGTCCAGCCCATTTTTTAAGTTTTGTGTGGAATGTGTGAGATTTGTTTTTTTTCTCCACTTTTTTGTGTCACACCAATACAAACAAAAGAAATAAACATGAGAATGCCTAAACATTTATAATTGCAACAATTTTCTGGGCAAAGTGGTGCATTATCTGACAGAAATGCAGGGGTGCTAATATTTTTGATCATGACTATATATAGATTGATAGATAGATAGATAGATAGATAGATAGATAGATAGATAGATAGATAGATAGATAGATAGATAGATAGATAGATTTGGTACCACAATACCATCAGATATATGTAGAAATATGTATTTATTCTACTATGTGAAGAACATTGTAATGTGAAATATTCACATTTGTTTTTAAAGTATTTTTATTGAGGGAATAACAATTTCCAAGACAAATACAGTTTGCTCATACAAACATATGGCACACAGTATATGGTAAGATACGTGTATGCCTAAGAAAAAAAAAATAGAATAAAAAAATAAAAGATGCATAACTACAACATATGTAGAGATAGTACCCTTAATATTCGTATAGCTGACCCAAATTGAGATATAGTCAAAGGTGTGGAGATTAAAAAGCAAACCTGATATCGCCCTCATTTTTCCCTCCAATACTGCTGGGGCCACTTTTGGACCCCTGTATTAAAAGTACTACTCAGAGGGGTTTTAAATAATATAGGCCTAGAGAAGGCCTGCATTTTATAGGCTTCTTCCCATGGCAGCTAGGACCACGGGTAGGTCCCTAAGACTAATAATAACATTGAGGGAAGATATTGCAGTTAAGGATAAGAACGTTAAAGATACAATTACCAAACACTGTGTCAGAAATAAAGAACCGCATAGACAGTTTCACACATACATAGGAAAACAAATAGATGATACACAAAGGAGCTAACATCAATACTAAAATTATGGTGATAAACAGTCTATCAACAGTGAACTCAGGATAATTCATAATAAATCTCTTCATTTTTGATCCGGAGAACCATTTTTTCACTTATATAGACAGAAATGACTACATTGGTTCTACGAACAGGGCAGAGACAATATAACTCTGCCAAAAAGGAGTATGGAGGATAAGCTAGTTATCCCTTACCTTACATTTATGAGGGGGGGATGGAAGAGGGTGAGGGAGAGTGAGGAGAGAGGGAGAAAGGGGGGGAAAGGGCAAGGGGGGAGGGGAAAAGAAAGGGGAAGAAGGAGAGGGGAGGGAGAGAGGGGGGGAAGGGGAGAGGAGGCATAATGGAGAAGGGAGAAAAGGTGGAAAGGGGGGGGAATGGGAAGGTAAGGGGGGAAGGGGAATGGAAAGGGGAAAGGAGGATGGTAAAAGAGGGGGGAAGGATGGGGAGGGAGGGGGAAGGGTGGAAAGGGAGGGGGGGGGAAGGGTGGAAAGGGAGGGGGGGAGGGTGGAAAGGGAGGGGGGGAGGATGGAAAGGGAGGGGGGGGGATGGACAGGAGGGGGAAAGGTGGAAAGGGAGGGGGGGAGGTGGAAAGGGAGGGGGGAGGGTGGAAAGGGAAGGGGGGGAGGATGGTTAGGGGGGGAAGATGGTTAGGGAGGGGGGGCGAAGCCTAGTATGTAAACAAAGTTCTTCATGATGGGCAAGCAATGGATCATAAGCTATATTTAGTTGTGTATACTTTCTTCCTCGCCAGTGTATAGTCTCGGGAGGGGACCACAATAGAGATAGAGATAAGGGGGCAGACTTTCTACAGGGTATATATGGAGAAAGGATCACAAGTAGACATTTAACAGGGCACTAAGGTCATTAGGTTTAATGGTGATCAGTGCACATGGTATAATTAACTAGGTAGTTCAATATTGCTAGATTATATGCTATAAAAGCATCGCTCTCTCCAGCGCTCAGGTTACACACATTAAAAGATCATAAGAGGTAGGACTACAATATACTGGGAGTTAGTAGTACAATGACACACATATATCATTTATAAGTGAAGTTCTACCGCTAAGCAATCCAGAGATGAGGGTGTGACTGAAACACTAGACTGGCCCTTATGTTCATAGGTTTAGTTACTGTGATCTAGATTATGTCGTATTCATATTACCCAGTGTAAAGGCTACATTACTGAATCAGCCCAAGGACTCCATAATACACATAGCAACATATAACTTATAACATGTCATATAGCAATGTAAGAGAAATAGAAAAGATAAAAAACATTAGTGAACCCATGGAGGAACATTGCTGTAAATAGTTAACCAAGCACTTAACGCAAAAATTATTACACATAAGTCCCACAGTCCTGCACACGGTGCCAGACCCAAAATCCACACAGTCTCCGATAACGATCTTCATAAATGTAGACTTTGCAGCCACAGGTATAGTAGAATTAGTGAATAAATCCGTGAGCTGAACTGCAGGCATCAGCAAATTTGATAGCAGTGTGAGCCCTTAGCAACCACCACCACAACAAAAATGTGTCTTCAGATATATATAATAAAAAAAAAAGATCTTCATGAATGTAAATGCCTAAGCTTCAAACAGTACAATGGAGCGCAGGAGTATACACACTATACTCCTACAGCTGCAGTAAAGACATTCAGCCCACACCATCTCTCACACAATGCAGTCCCACAAAAGCAGCAGTGAAATCCAGTTGTAAGGGGGATGGGGATTCACAAACCTTACCATATCCATCTTTATCTAAGTAGGTTTCAAAGACATAACAGGACAGTGACCTCCAGATCTCACCATTCACACTGCCCCTGTTCGCAAATGTCGGCAGTTTTCGCTCCTCCAGAGCTACCAACCCCCAGGCCTCTTCAATATGTTCCTCCGTAATGCCGGCTTGCAAAGATTCATTTGTAGGCTTACATATCAGTGCGGAGGCTTTTCCCACCTCTAGTAACATGGCAGGCTGCATAGCAGCGGTAACCTCACTCACCGCATCAGGCTCGTTGTTCCCCCTCGCGCCACGCAGGTCTTCTACTATCGCTAGAATGCGATCAAATCTGCGCAGTATCCGCCTCTCATGGTCCTCAAATAGAGCTTGCAGCTTTGAGTACAGATCCTCCTCCATTCTCAAGGAGTATTCAACATGGGATCCTATCTTGTTCTGTGTACCTTGTGGCCTGCGCAGACAAAACCAGTGCTCACTTTGACTTGGGCCGGAGGAAGGTAAGATGGCGACTTTCTTTGTGATTCTAACCTGGTCTCCGGTCTCTCCTTGATGTCAGTAAGTCAGAGGCAAAATTAGCGCTCTCTGGTTATTGGAGAGGAATTAAACATAAAGCCCCTGTTTTGTTGAGTCCAATGTCATAGCTAAGCTACAACTTATTTCAATGTAAAGGTGATAGTAGCTGGAGCTCAGGAAAATTGCGACCAGCCATGCTCGCTGTCGGCTCCGCCCCCCAAATATTCACATTTTCATGTCGGGTTAGCGCACTTGAAAATATGCATTCGGGTTTGCACATGAGTAGGGTTTTTTTCCCCACCTTTCTTGCTTCATTGACTTCTATTGGGGAATACGTTAACGAGGTTGTGATATTTGAAGTTCATTTTTTTGCGCTCATCGTGTTAGTGAGCGAGCTAACACATTTCATTTTCAACTCATAATACAAGCAGAACCCGATGTGCGCAAAAAGCTTACTTCTAGCGCAGTTAATACTTGAAGGGGAGCATTAAATAATGCTCCACTTGTAATCTGGCCCTAAGTAATTAAAGAAATATATACAAAGGATATAATGTTATTTCAAACAAGCTGTCAAAAGCCAGACATCACAAATTTACAAAACATAGCACGAGAGCAAAAAAAATTTCGCCTAGATTACGAGTTTTGTCGGTAAAAACTTGCGGGGATAACGAGCCTTTTTTTCCAGCGCTCCCTTAAGCCAACGCTGGTATTACGAGTTTTCTGAATGGCTGCGTTAGCCTCAGAAAAGTGAGCGTGGAGCAAAATCTAGCTCCACTTCAACCCTCAATACCAGCGTTGCTTACGATTTCCCCATAGGATACAAGGGGGCTGAGCTGGCTGGAAAAAAAAACTAACACCTGCAAAAAAGCAGCGTCCAGCTCCTAACGCAGCCCCATTGTTTCCTATGGGGAAACACTTTCTAAGTCTACACCTTAACCCTAACATGAACCCCGAGTCTAAACACCCCTAATCTTACACTTATTAACCTCTAATCTGCCGCCCCCGCTATCACTGACACCTACATTATATTATTAACCCCTAATCTGCCGCTCCGGACACCGCTGCCACCTACATTATCCCTATGAACCTCTAATCTGCTGCCCCCAACATCGCCCACACCTATATTATATTTATTAACCCCTAATCTCCCCCAACGTCGCCACCACCTACCTACACTTATTAACCCCTAATCTGACGACCGGACATCGCTGCCACTATAATAAATGTATTAACCCCTAAACCGCTGCACTCCCGCCTCGCAAACACTATAATAAATTTTATTAACCCCTAATCTGCCCTCCCTAACATCGCCGCAACCTACCTACAATTATTAACGCCTAATCTCCCGCCCCCAACGTCGCCACTACTATAATAAAGTTATTAACCCCTAAACCTAACCCTAACCCTAACACCCCCCTAAGTTAAATATAATATAAATTAAACAAAATAAATTTACTATAATTAAATAAATTATTCCTATTTAAAACTAAATACTTACCTATAAAATAAACCCAAAGATAGCTACAATATAATTTAATAATTACATTGTGGGGGGCGGAGCCAACTGCTGGGGTGAATGGACGTGCATAGTAAGAGCTCCTACATATACTTCTCAATTTTGGGACTTTATATACGATATTACTACAATTTTTTTTGAGAAACACCTATCACCCTGGCAGAACTATACCTATGGAGTATCACTATAAAGTTTTTAAGAAATAACTAAAATTACGGCTCTAATCTCGCTTTCCGACATTACCATGAGGGGGACTAATATCTTGGGCCTGCATACATACAACAGAGGCTTCCTTGCTAATGTTTTTCCCAGGAGCTTGGGTCGCAACCATTTGAACTCTAACTCCTGACTAACAGTCTTTCCTAGTGTCAGACCACTACCGGCAATTGACATCCATCATGAAACCACACGCTCTGCTACAGGAAATTGGCTTCTTATTATGGCAGTACCGGGAGGTCTTCACAGTTTCTCTTGATCCTGTTTGTGGCTCCCTTAGTTCTAATCCCTTGGACAGGGACCTCGACAGTGCTACTATTGATGAGCTTTCCTCCGGAGGCAAAGCATTGTCCCCCTGCAGAGCACCATCATTTTCATTCCCAGAACCCCAATCACAGGGACTTACCAGATCGCCACCAGTGAAGGGGAGTTGTCTTGATACCATTCTGATGCGTGGGTCCATGGCTGACTGGGGGCCCATCGATATGGGAGCTACGGCTGATTGTTTTGGTGTGGAGGAGCCCTATGATCATATAAGACAGACTGTAGAAATAGCGGAGAATGCAATGTGCAGGCTTCTCCTAAAGATGTCAAACCCAATTCCTAGCCGACAAAAGATAGGCTTAGCCCTGGAGCCTTTTACTGAAAATCTGGTTTCACGAGTTTTTTCAACCACCAGAGGTTTTACATCTCCAGAGCCGCACTCCCTTACACTTTCAGAGTTGATGGTAGGCAACTGGAGCAGAAGACTGTTGCGAATAGCCCCACAAATATCCTTAGCCGAGCACTCTGGTGTAGGGTAGCACATACTCACCCGACTGAGCCCCTGCGGTTGGAGTACATCCTAGGACAGTCACCATTGTCTGTTGCCGGCTTGTTATTTAGCTAAGTTTATTTTAGTATATAGTAACGCCTATTTAAGTATAGTTCTTATTAACATACCTAACATCCTTTTTTTTTTTTTTGTCTTTTATTAATGAATCTCTTGGCATTATAGTAGCAGTCAATATGTTGAAACTTTATATACTTCCTGTCTCCTGTGCTGAATTAATGTAATAGTGCAATGGTTAGATGCATCATTCTAAATTTTTAGCATATCTGTATAAATTTAGCTGAGTGGTGGTGTTGCATTTTTTCAGACTTACTTCAATTACAGATGGACTGTGTTTATATCCTCCATATTATGATAGTTATATAATGATCTGTTGTATTCCATTTTCAAAATGTTGCTTATGAGTATTAGACCCCTTGTCTACCTTACCTTACCTAGAACATAGGTTGCTGCTGTGACTAAGAGCTCAAAGGTTGAGGGTACAAATCTCTCTTCAATATACAAATTGCATTTTAATCTTATATAGAACTTAAAGACTTAAGTCATGTATTTGTACCACTATAGATATCTAGGCTTATAAGGACATCATTGCTGTTTGTTGCAAATATTCTTGGTTAATATTTGTTTGTTTTGCTTATATGTTTGCTGAACTATGTATTCACTTATTCCCTACACATCTAACTAATCCTGTACACAATTTGCACTCTGGCATATTGAACCCTTCACAGCAACACAATTTCTCTGTGTTATTAACCTGAGCTTGTATGGAACTATAATAGTAAAAGGGCATACATACATAGATATTGGCAGGACTACTAGTAGCTCAGCACCTAAAACGTAAGCCTAACCAGAACACCTGGCATGGTTCCAAGAATGGGGTACACAGTAATAGCAGCGCCAACCTTTCAGCCACACTATCTTTATAGAGCATATATTAAAGGGACAGTTTACTCAAAATTTTTCTCCCCTTTAATTTGTTCCCAATGATCCACTTTACCTGCTGGAGTGTATTAAATTGTTTACAAGTAGCTCCTTTACCCTTATATTGGCATTTAAAATTGTTGATTTAGCATGTGGTATCCCCACCTATTCTGAAAGTTTGTGGCCGCGCGTACCAGCTATAGATAAGCTTTGTAAACACAGCCAGCAGAAGAAATTACACTCCAGTGGGATTTAGCAGAGATAAGGTAATACAATGTTGATTTTCCATTGTTCTCTCAAAGTACTGGTGATTGTTTTAAGGACAGATATAAGATAAAGAAGCAGGTATATGACACAATGTGATACAGCAATGAGATCTGATTATACCTACAAGCTCAACCCATTTTATTAGGTTGTGGCTTCAAAACACAAAATCAGAGCTTTAATATACACAAATAAACCTTAAAAAGCTATTTTTCATACATTTTTTACTCTGCAGTTGGCAAAAAAAGCAATTGTAAACACATTAAGGGAAAAACTATTTTACAGTATACTGTCCCTTTAATGATTTGTCCTGCTAAATGTAAATAACAACTATTGCAGAGTAACCTCTATGCCTACTTCTCATGGATAGAGCCTGAGTGGGACTGAAGTGGTTATACATTTACTGCCGCTGGGCATAGGGCCCATGCCCTGTGGTAGTCTTACTTTCTACTTTAACACCCATCTACCTATATTCTAGATTTTTTAGAATCCTTGCTTATCTTTAAGAGGTTGCGATGCTTTGGTATATAAAATGAGGCTGGTCCTTGTTCTGAAATACTGCTTAGATAACCAGCATTTAGGGGTTTAAACATCTACTTGTAAGTTTGTATGTTTCCGTCTTCTATTAGCCAAAGTCCAGTTTGCTACTAGGGGTTACACTCTTGTTTCCACACAGTATGTAATTGATGGATGTAACATCTAAGTGCCAATATGTTCATTCCACAATATTAAAAGGAAGGAGTTGAAAAAAAAAGCCTCCTAAGCTACATGTCTCACTCACCATATTCAATATACCACCTCCCCCCCCATAATAAACCTCCTAATTCAGGAGGGTTAACTATACGGCTTATCTTGCCTATGCCGTAACCTAACTATTTATGCCCACATATCCTAAAATACTATTTATGCAGCAAAATGATATTTTCACTCTTGTTATTATTTACAATACCATTTGCTAAACAACACTCACATTATATATTACATTATATCATATATTCTATATTATATTCTATGCTTCGGTTAACAAAAAATCGAGGTTTATTAATGAGATCCGAAAGTGGTCTCCTTTGTTTATAATTGCCTTCTTTTACCTTAGTGTTTTCTATTACTTATGATGGTCCAAGAGTGGCCTAGGGTATCATGTAGAAGGTTTCTAAATGAGTGGCATCATATATATACAATGGTTACATAGTATGTAAATTGTCTTTACATTTCTTTTATGTTTATTTCACCATTCCTGTAACATTGAAGCCTTACTGTATGTGACATGTGATGCAAAAACGTATTTTTTTGGTTGATGTATGCCTTTAAATATACCTCAATAAAAATATTAAAAATAATAATAATAATTACATTGTAGCTATTTTAGGATTTATATTTATTTTACAGGCAACTTTGTATTTATTTTAACTAGGTACAAAAGCTATTAAATAGTTAATAACTATTTTATAGCTACCTAGTTAAAATAATTACAAAATTACCTGTAAAATAAATCCTAACCTAAGTTACAAATACACCTAACACTACACTATCAATAAATTAATTAAATAAATTAACTACAATGATCTAAACTAAAATACAATTAAATAAACTAAACTATATTAGAAAAAACAAATAAAACACTAAATTACAAAAAATAAAAAAATATTACAAGGATTTTAACTAATTACACCTAATCTAAGCCCCCTAATAAAATAAAAAAAGCCCCCCAAAATAATAAAATTCCCTACCCTATACTAAATTACAAAAGTAATCAGCTCTTTTACCAGCCCTTAAAAGGGCTCTTTGCGGGGCATTGCTTCAAAGTAATCAGCTCTTTTAACTGTAAAATAAAAGACCCCCCCAACATTACAACCCACCACCCACACACCCCTACTCTAAAACTCATCCAATCCCCCCTTAAAAAACCTAACACTACCAACTTGAAGATTACCCTACCTTGAGCCGTGTTCACCCAGCCGGGCAACGATGGGCCAGAAGAGGACATGCGGAGCAGCAGAAGTCTTCATCCAATCGGGGCAGAAGAGGTCCTCCATCCAGCAGAAGTGTTCATCCAAGCGGCATCTTCTATCTTCATCCATCCGGCGCGGAGCGGATCCATCTTCAAGACATCCGACGCGGAGCATCCTCTTCTTCCCGATGACTAACGACGAATGAAGGTTCCTTCAAATGACGTCATCCAAGATGGCGTCCCTCGATTTCCGATTGGCTAATAGGATTCTATCAGCCAATCGGAATTAAGGTAGGAAAAATCCGATTGGCTGATGTCATTTTGTCTCTTCTATGACCAGTAGGTATGTTTATTCTAAGCTTATACAGATATAGGGGACGATTTATCAAGCTCTGTATGGCTCGCCGGAAACAGAAGTTATGAAGCAGCGGTCTAAAGAATAAGATCAGGTTGATTGACACCCCTGCTAATCTGCCACAAATCTGCAGGGGGCGGCATTGCACCAGCAGTTCACAAGAATTGCTGGTGCAATGATAAATGCCGACAGCGTATCATGTCTGCTCGCACTTTAATAAATATACCCAATTGTAAATGCTACATTATATAGTTATATTTTTGCTATTAGAGAACGAGACTCCAATTGGAGCCTATGGAAGCGCGCTCTAAATTTTTATTGTTTTAAAAGATAGAGATAATCCCTTTATTACCCATTCCCTAAATTTGCATAACCAACACAGTTATAAAAATACACTTTATACCTCTGTGATTATCTTGTATCTAAGTCTCTGAAAATCGCCCCCAAGTTTTTTGACAGACCTGCATTTTAGCCAATCAGTGCTGGATCCTAGGTAACTCCACGTGCACAAACACAATGTTATCTATTTGACACACATGAACTAACACCCTCTAGTGGTGAAAAACTTTCAAATGCATTCATATAAGAGGCAGCCTTCAAGATCTAAGAATTAGCATATAAACGTTTCTAGGTTTAGCTTTCAACTAAGAATTCCAAGGGAACAAAGCAAAATTGATGATAAAGGTAAAATGGAAAGTTATTTAAAATTACATGCCCTATCTGAATCATGAAAGTTTATTTTGGACTAGACTGCCCCTTTAACGCGTAATACTAGCACACATTTTTAGTGAAAGCAATATTTTGCGCTCCACAAATAATCTGGCCCTTAAACTGCAGTTATTCAAAATATTTTAAAAAAATCACTATATATGATGTTTTTGCTCAGCAAACTCTTATAAATTGTAAAGAGAATCAATAATAAGGGAAAACTGCATAAATGGTGTAAAACTATTAGTAGAGATAAAAGTCACAATAATTTGTCAACAACAAATATCTTCGAGTCCCACAAATTATTTAAAGGGACAGTAAAGTCAAAATTAAATTTTTATGATTTAGGTAAAGCTTGCAATATTAAACAACTTTCAATTTTATTTATATTATCAAATTTGTTTTGTTCTCTTGGTAACCCTTGTTGAAGAATAAATCTAGGTAGGCTGATAGGAGTTCAGAAGCATGCATGTGTCTTTAGCAGTCTATGGCAGCAGTCAGGTGTGTAACTACAGGGTTCTCAAAGGATTCAATTGAGACTTAGAGGCCTATTTAACAAAGGTCTGTCGGACCGGATCCGACAGTGCGGATCAGGTCCGACAGACATCGCTGAATGCGGAGAGCAATACGCTCTCCATATTCAGCATTGCACCAGCAGCTCTTGTGAGCTGCTGGTGCAACACTGCCCCCTGGCCGCCAGCAGGGGGGTGTCAATCAACCCAATCTCACTCGATTGGGTTGAATTGTGGCGGACAGGTTATGGAGCAGTGGTCTTTAGACAGCTGCTCCATAACTTGCTTTTCTGGCGAGTCTGAAGACTCGAAAGAAACACGAGCCCTCAAGCTTCATTCGGAGCTTGATAAATGGGCCTCTGGGCCTGTACCTCTAGGGGACCATCTGAGGCCTACAATCAGTAGTATCTTTGCAACAGGAGGACCTGGCGGGGCCCATGTTCTATCTTCCTTATGTCTGGCCCCTCTGTGTACCCCCTGTGAAAAAAAGGTTGCAGTTTAAATCAAGTGATTGGATTTGCCTTTACAGTGGTGGTAGGGTTTCCAAGATGGCTGTCACTGTGATACTCTAAAGAAAAACCTGCTACCATATTTTTACAGGAAAGCTGTACACGGGCAAATCTCCTGGTACAGACTAATCAACTCAAAGTCATAGAGAAGCAGCACCTCTTTCTTCTATGTGGTTGCTGGTTCAGCTGTTGCAAATGGCCAGAAAGGTGCTGATGAAATGGGGGGCCCACCACAGCCTTTGCCCTGGGGTTCAGTAGCGTTTATTTATGCCCCTTGCAGCAGTGTGTGCCACTATGTATAATATTGCTATAAACATTATTGCAGACACTGCTGACAGATGTCTAAAGACATGTGCATGCTCCTTAGCTCATCTAAGATTACTCTTTATTAAAAGCTACCAAGAGAACTAAGCAAAAGTGATAATAAAAATAAATTGGAAAGTTGGATGGTCAACTATAAGCCCATGGACCAAATGCTTGTAATTCTTGACCAGTAGTCTTGTTATCCCAGCGTCAAGCTGGAATGATAGGGAATATCCCAGAGCAGAAAAAGTTTGCAAAATGAAGTAAACAGTACTCACAATATGCAGGGTAGTCTTTGGCAGCAGCAGGTAGGAATCAGGGTTTAGGAAGTTCAAGGGTAAACCACTTGAAGGACTAAAACAGACAGGATAATCTCTGACAGCAATAGGTAGGGAATCCAGCGGTAAGGCAGTTCAAGGGTAAATCAATAGAATGATTAGGCAGGCAATCCAAAATGGCAATCCAATATTTTAGGGTTAAGGCAAGCAGAGTAGTCAAACAGGCAGAGTCCATCAATGGTAAAGCAATCCAGCAATTCAGGGGTTAAGGCAAGCAGCGTAGTCAAACAGGCAGAGTTCATCAACAGTTAAGCAGTCCAGCAATTCAGGGGTTAAGGCAAGCAGCATAGTCAAACAGGCCGAGTTCATTAACAGTTAAGCAATCCAGAAATTCAGAGTTTAAGGCAAGCAGCGTAGTCAAAAAGGCTGAGTTCATCAACAGTTAAGCAGTCCAGCAATTCAGGTGTTAAGGCAAGCAGCGTAGTCAAACAGGCAGAGTTCAGCAACAGTGAATCAATACAGCAATTCTGCATACAGATATACAGCACCCAGGAGCACAAGAAGAAACACCTATGCTTGGGCACAGGTGAGAGGGACTGAGGCCTTTACATAGGGAAGACAGGACGGGCGCTGATGATGTCTTCACTGTGCTGCAGTTACACTGCTGTATCCCTAGCAACAGGAGGAGTTTGTGTGTCCATGACAACGGCCACAGCAGAGTAGAGAGCAGAGTGACAATTCGGCCCTCTGCATTAGATTTTCTTCCCTCCACAGTAAAAAGCCATAGTCAAACAGGCAGAGCTCATCAACAGTTAAGCAATCCAGCAATTCAGGGGTTAAAGGGACACTCAATCAAAAATAAACTTTAATTATTCAGATAGAGCATGCCATTTTAAACAACTTTCCAATTTACTTCCATTAACAAAATGTGCACATTCTTTTTATATTTAAACTTTTTGAGTCACCAGCTCCCACTGAGCATGTGCAAGAATAAGTGTGTATGCATTTGTGAATGACTGATGGCTGTCACATGGTACGTGTATGCATTTGTGATTGGCTGATGGCTGTCACATGGTACAGGGGCATGGTAAAGGGGGAGTGGAAAAAGACATAACTTTTAAAATTGTCAGGAAAAAAATATACTACTCATTTGAAGTTCAGACGAAGTTCTATTGCAATGTCTTGTTACCTTGCATTTATTGATTATGCAAATCTACTGTGTTGACTGATCCTTTAGGGCAAGCAGCATAGTCAAACAGGCAGAGTTCATGAACAGTTATGCAGTCCAGCCATTCAGGGGTTAAGGCAAGCAGCGTAATCAAACAGGCAGAGTTCATCAACAGTCATCAACAGTTAAGCCGTCCAGCCATTCAGGGGTTAATTGATCTTTTAAGGCAAGCAGTGTAGCCAAACAGGCAGAGTTCATCAACAGTTAAGCCGCCCAGAAATTCAGATTTACAGCACCCAGGAGCACAAGAAGAAACACCTATACTTGGGCACAAGTGAGAGGGACTGTGGCATTTACATAGGGAAGACAGGGCAGGCGGTGATGATGTCATCACCGTGCTGCAGTTACACTGCCGTATCCCTAGCAACAGGAGAAGAGCAGAGAGCAGCGTGACCGAGCACCCCTCTCAAAGGGTACCTCCAGGATCCTACATAGGCTTGGTGGGATGTGCAGCATGAAATCTGGAAACCAAAGATGGAGCATGCACATCACGGGCAGGAACCCAGGAATGATCTGCCATGGAGTAGCCCTACCAGTGTGTGAGGTACTGTAGTTGCCTGCGCCTGTATCTGGAGTCCAGGATCTTAGGAACCTCATACTTAGGGTCACCATGGACCAGGAGTGGAGGAGGAGGTGGTCGGAGCTGAGTATATCTGTTCTTGACGTAAGGCTTGAGTAACGAGATGTGGAAGACAGGGTGTATGCGCAGAGTTCTGGGCAAGGCCACTTTGTAGGCAACAGGAGACAGTCTTTTAAGAACCTTGTAGGGGTTGATAAACCTAGGCCCTAATTTGTGACTGGGTTGACGTAGACAAATATGTAGAGTAGAGTAGAGTAGACAAATCACCTACCGAAAAGGCACAAACAGAAGCTCTATGATGATCAGCAAACCTCTTGTATCTGGAGACAGCTGAACGTAACTGAGAGCGAATACGTTGCCAATGAGTAGTGAGGTTTGTAACGTGTCGGTCTGCAGCAGGAACCCCTGTAAACTTAGAAGAAAGAGGAAAGACACGAGGTTGGTAACCTGCTGCAGCTTGAAATGGAGAACATCGTAGAGAAGAGTGCCAATGAGTGTTCTTTGCCAGCTCAGCTAGGGGCAACAACTCAGACCAGTTGGTATGGAGATAACAAAAGTTCTGAGATAGGCTTCGAGATCTTGATTCACTCTCTCAGTCAGTCCATTAGTCTGAGGATGGTAGCCGGATGACAAGGAAACGGTGGATCCAATCAATTTGCAAAAGGCTCTCCAAAAGACAGAGATGACTTGTGGGCCTCTGTTGGAAACAAAATTCACGGAATTGCCATGAAGTCGTACCACATGTAACAGAAAAAGAGATGATAACTCTTGGGCAGATGGCAGTTTCTTTAGGGGTACAAAAAGAGCCAGTCTGGAAAATCAATCTACCACAACCCAGATAACCGTATGATGGTCAGAAGGAGGGAGGTCCACAATGAAATCCATTGTTATGTGTGTCAAAGATTGTTTGGAAATGGACAATGGTTGGAGTAAGCCAGGGGGCAAGGATCGAGGAGTCTTATTGGAAGCACAAGTCGTGCAGGGTTTCACATAATCCAGAGCATCGGTCTTCATGGTAGGCCACCATACATGCTTGGAAAGAAGCTTAAAAGTTCTTGTTAAACCAGGATGGTAGAGGGGTGCGTAGATTCAGAGGTACAAAGAAGATAACAGGAGCCGCAGGGGCTTGAGAAGGCTTTCTAGACTGAGCATGTTGAAGTCTTTGAAGAAGAGAGGTGTTAAGTTGAGCAACCACACAGGAGGGGGCTATGATGTGTTCAATAGATGTGTCAGAGGAATCACTTGACTGAGGAAACTGACGGGAAAGGGCATCAGCCATTTTATTCTTGGTCCCAGGAAGATAAGAGACCACAAAGTTAAAACGTGAAAAGAACAAGGCCCACCTGACCTTTCTAGGATTGAGTCTATGAGCAGTCTCAAGGTACGTCAGATTCTTGTGGTCAGTGAGAATCTGAATGGGATTGGCAGTACCCTCTAGCCAATGACGCCATTCAGTTAGAGCCATCTTAATGGCTAAGAGTTCACGATTACCCACGTCATAGTTCTTCTCTTCAGGAGTAAAGTGCTTGGAGAAAAAGACTACAGGGTGCAAATTGGAGGATAAATGATTCCTTTGGGTTAAGACTGCTCCAGCTATAATCTCAGAGGCGTCAACCTCTAAAGTGAACTGCAGGTCAGGATCAGGATGGTGGAGCACAGGAGCAGAACAAAAGGCCTTTTTCAGGTGAGAGAAGATAGCCACGGCTTCAGAAGGCCAGATTTTGCAGTCTCTGTTCCTTTTAGTTAACTCAGTGAGGGGAGCAACTATTTGTGAAAAGTTTTTTACAAACTTGCGGAAATAATTAGAGAACCCCAAGAATCTCTGTAGTTCCTTTAATGAGGTAGGTTGAGGCCATTCTAGGACTGTGGTGAGCTGAGAAGGATCCATGGAACCCTACTTTGAGATAACATAACCAAGGAACTGGATATGAACTTGGTCAAATTCACATTTCTCCAGTTTGGCTACCAGGGAATTGTCTCTTAGGTGAAGAAGTACCTGTTTTACATGTTCATGATGCTCCTTAAGGGTGGAGGAGAAAATAAGGATGTCATCCAGATAGATGGTGACAGTGCAATTGAGGAGGTCATGGAAGACATTGTTGACAAATGCCTGGAAAACAGCAGGGGCATTACACAGCCTGAAAGGCATTAGAAGGTTTTCATAATGCCCTGGTCTTGTGTTGAATGCAGTCTTCCATTCTTGCCCTGGGAATATACAAACAAGATTATATGCCCAACGTAGATCCAACTTAGTAAAGTAGGGAGCATTCTGGAGCGAATCATAAAGTTAAGTGATAGTGATTCTTGATAGTGATGTTGTTAGGGGCTCTATAGTCGATACAGGGTCTGAGCCCAGCATACTTCATACTGACAAAAAAGAAGCCAATCCCAGCAGGAGAAGAGGAATGGCGAATAATACCTTTAGCTAGGTTCTTTTGAATATACTCCTCCATGGCCTTGGTTTCATCTTTGGAGAGTGGATAAGTCCTCCCTTTAGAAATTGGGGCTCCAGGAAAGAGGTCAATCTTGCAGCCGTAAGGACAGTGGGGTGGCAGCACATCAGCTGCTCTCTTTTCAAACACATCAGCAAAATCCACGTAAATTGAGGGAAGACTTGAAGGGGTCTTTAGGCTGGCAATGGGTATGTGGCATAATGGACTAACTTTAGCCAGACAGGAGTGGAAGCAGGATGTAACCCAGGAGGCCAACTGTCCCTCAGTCCAGTCAAACTGTGGATTGTGTATACGGAGCCAAGGAAGACCAAAGGATTACTGGTTTTGCTAGGGAAAGAATGACATTGAACTGCAACTGTTCGGTATGAAGGACTCCCACAGTCACGTTTAGGGGTGCTGATTCAAAATGGATTAAACCTGATCCAAGGGGAGTGCCATCCAGAGCAGTTATTTTAAGACAGTGTTTTTTCTGCAGAATAGGTAACCCTTCCTGATCCAAAAAATTTCCAGCTGCCCCTGAATCAATAAAGGCCTGAGTGTGGACAGAATTTTGAAGAAATGAGAAGTTAACAGGTATCAGGATTCGAGAAAATTGAGGGGATTTAGTAGTGACCACCCTTGGAGGTATCCCAGTTTTATCCTCTAAGTATTGGCTTTTCCCGGCAGGGTATCATAGTTCTTTAGCTGTTGTGAGTTAGAACCACAGTGGAAACACAGTCTCAATCTCCTTCTTCTCTGTCTTTCGGTTACAGTGGGTTTGAGGGAGGAGAGATCCATGGGTTCCTCTACTGAGGTAATTGGAGGTGCTGAAGGGGTAGAGGATAATCTAGAGACCGGATGAGTAGGAGGATGGGAAGGAAGGATTCTACGAGTTCTGTCTCTCTCAGCTTGTCTCTCCTGAAAGCGAGAGTCCAGAGTAATACAAAGTGCTATAAATTCATCCAGGGAAGTAGGGACATCACGATAGGTAAGCTTGTCCTTGATGCCTGCATGCAAACCTCTCCTAGAAGCCGCCTTGAGAGCACTTGCCATCCCAAATGGACTCGAGTGAAAAAAGTGCCAAACTCGATGGCGTATTGTGCCACAGTTCTATTACTCTGGTGGAGATCCAAGAGTGAGTACTCTGTAGCAGCAGCGTGGCCGGAGGTCCTGAATACAAAAGATGATGCAGAAGTGAAGGCATCAGCATCATTCAGGAGTTGAGCGCTCTGTTCCAGAAGAGGAGTGACCTTTGACTGATGAGACTAGAAGGTGTGGGGGTCATTGTGAAAGTGCAGCCTGCACTGATTCAGGAAACCCCTACAGTCGTTAGTACCATCATACTTGTCAGGCAATGGTATACGGGGAATATTTCCAGAAGCAGGGGAAGGAGCTGCGGCACTAGCAGTAGGTACTGGCTGTGTAACAACAGGAGCAGCATTCCTTTCAGCAACCAGTGAGGAGAGCAAAGCGGTTATAGCCTGTAGTTTTGAATCCACACTCTGCAATTGTGCGGTATGTGATCCCAGTGTCAGACCCTGATGAGTAACTGCATTTGCTACCTCATTTGGATCCATGGCCCAAGTATAATGTAATGATTGTGGGATATTCCACTATCAGTCCAAACTTGGCCAGTAATCTTGTTATCCCGGCATCAAGCTGGAATGATAGAGAATATCCCAGAGTAGATAAAGTTCACAAAATGAGGTAAACAGTACTCACACTATGCAGGGTAGTATTTGGCAGCAGCAGGTAGGAATGAGCGGTTAGGTAGTTCAAGGGTAAACCACTTGAAGGACTGAAAAAGACAGGATAGTCTCTGATGGCAATAGGTAGGGAATCCAGCGTTAAGGCAGTTCAAGGGTAAATCAATAGAATGGTCAGGCAGGCAGAGTTCGGCAACAGAATGGCAATCCAATATTTTAGGGTTAAGGCAAGCAGAGTAGTCAAACAGGCAGAGTTCATCAACAGTAAAGAAATCCAGTAATTCAGGGGTTAAGGCAAGCAGCGTAGTCAAACAGGCAGAGTTTATCAACAGTTAAGCAATCCAGCAATTCAGGGGTTAAGGCAAGCAGCATAGTCAAACAGGCAGAGTTCATCAACAGTTAAGCAGTCCAGCAATTCAGGGGTTAAGGCAAGCAGCATAGTCAAACAGGCAGAGTTCATCAACAGTTAAGCAATCCAGCAATTCAGAGTTTAAGGCAAGCAGCGTAGTCAAACAGGCAGAGTTCATCAACAGTTAAGCAGTCCAGCAATTCAGGGGTTAAGGCAAGCAGTGTAGTCAAACAAGCAGAGTTCAGCAACAGTGAATCAATACAGGAATTCAGCATACAGATACACAGCACCCAGGAGCACAAGAAGATACACCTATACTTCGGTACAGGTGAGAGGGACTGAGGTCTTTACATAGGGAAGACAGGGCGGGCGGTGATGATGTCATCACCGTGCTGCAGTTACACTGCTGTATCCCTAGCAACAGGAGGAGTGCCTGTGTCCGTGGCAATGGCCACAGCAGAGCAGAGAGCAGCGTGACAATGCAGCCCTCTGCATTAGATTTTCTCTCCTCCACAGTAAAAAGCCATAGATTTTAGGGCTATAGTAAAATTTAAACTTAACAATGTGCACTTTTGGGGCGTTTTTTGGGTGGGCACCCAAGACAGCCACAACTCTATAGAGTGTATACCTTGTAACTTTACCTAAATCTAGTATGGTGCCATTGAACTTTTTCTGTAAGGAAATATATTTTAATTGTGTGTTTCATAAGTGGCCCTTATTGGTTCTAAACTATTTATGTACAGCTCCCATATGGTAGGAAGTTGATTGTCACTGATTTAAATGGTTGTGTAAACTTGGCTATGCTGTTGCACGTTTTAATCCCATGCTATGCTTTTTAAAAAGTTGTCTTGTTCAACTCTAGACTAGTGTTTATGGAATCCATGTTTTCAAAATGAAATGGAAGCAAAGAAATGTTTCAACAGGAACTTCATTTGCATGGCATTATACCCAGATTCTTTATATGGGGTCAATTTATCAAGCTTCGTATGTACCTGTCTGCCTGCTCTGAGGTGGCGGACAGAAATCAACCCAATCAATTACGATCGGGTTGATTGACACCCCCGATTGGCTGCAAATCTGCAGGGGGCGGCATTGCACCAGCAGTTCACTAGAACTGCTGGTGCAATGATAAATGCTGACAGCGTATGCAGTGGGAATTTATTGATGTGCAGCGGGCATGATAAGCTACATCGTATCATGTCCGTCCGCACTTTAGTAAATATACCCCTATGTGCTCATGGTTTTTGTGGGGGAAAAAAGGCACCTGATTTTTAACGATATAGGATTAAGCAGCACAATGAAATAGTTTAATCTATATAGGTTAGACAATATTTAAGATATTGCTGCACCTTTGACTGTATTATTTTGTTATAAAAATTGAGTTAAATTTTTCCTACAAATTTAATTATAAACAACAAGCAAGTCATTTAAATAGAGAATTCCTTTATTGTTTATTAAACAATGCCTCTGTCTCAGAGAATTCGCAGCAGATTGACACGCTTTTTCTTCACTTATTCGGAATGTTTGGAATCCAGGCTTAGACTGCCTTTAAACACACAATTGGCCTTTATAGTGCTGCAAAAAGTCACAAACAACTCAGCTAAAGCAAGTCATACTCATTATGTAATAACTGTAACCCTTGAAGCACTGAACAGATGTTCGCATGAAAAGGCATAATATTTTAAAAGGGGTGAATTTTTACAGAGACACTGGCCTTCATCTCTCAGTTGTTTTGTTATATTTGTTATTGTTCGTTTTATCAAAGCTGTAGTTCAATATAACTGCACACAGGTTGCATTATACATTGTTACAAATAAATGTTTACCACATTATGATTCATATAGCAATTATAAATATGATTGTGTTTATTTTGGAGAACATTTGGATTGTGGAGTGGTATAGCAAAACTCTCAATAGCCCATTAAATCATTCTTGCACTTGTGATAGTCTAATAGGGATTTGTTTGCTATAATAAATATCCAGTGTCACAGCTAAATGCTCACACTAACATACTTCATTAATGATAGATAATTTATGCAACATGTTTTCGTTATTTAGTGAGATTTATTTACTGTCTGTAGACAAATAAGTTTGTTGCCATTAAAGGGATATAAAACCCAAAACTTTTCTTTTGTTATTTAGAAAAAGCATGCAATTTAAAAAAAAATGCCAATGTACTTCTGTTATCAAATGTGCTTTGTTCCCTTTATTAAAGAGACACCTAGGTAAGTGTCTGCAGCATTAAATAGAAGGAAATTGTGCTGCCATCTAGTTCTCTGGCAAATGGATAACATTCTGCCATATAGTGCTTTATACAGTTGCACGCTCTTGAGCTTATGTCCCTGCATTAAGAGAACAAAGAAAGTGTGATAGTAGAAGGAAATTAGAAACTTATTTTAAGTTGCCTGCTTTATCTGAATCATGAAAGAAAATGTTTGGGTTTCATATCCCTTTAAGAAAGTTGCTTCTGTCCATGTTTTATTTGACATAAATTTAAAATCAACATCCTACCTATTTTAGCCCCCTATTTCAACCAACCAAAAGAGCCATGCAACATACTTCACATGACATCTTGTTGGGTTTTCAGATCAAAATCCATTCCCGACTGCTACACACATTGGGGCCCCAATGCAGCTTTTTCCATGTGAGCATTCAGGCTCGCCGGAAACAGAAGTTAAGAAGCAGCGGTCTTAAGACCGCTGCTCCCTAACTGGTCTGCCACCTCAGAGGCAGCGAACAGCAATCAGCCCGATCAAATACGATTATTACCAAAATAGCATGTATTGAGACGGCATTTTACTATGTATTACCTTTTTTTTTTTTTAAATAATTGATGTTCCTTTGCAGAAAAATAAACATTTGGTAAGTTTTCTTATTAAACAGTGAACATCATGATATTAAATTATGATTATATTATATTTTGCAATTTTGCACTCAAACCGAGTTTGTGCGAATGATTGGGAATTTTTTAAATACAAATTTTCTTACACTACAACTACAATTTAATGGAAATTCAGTGTGCCTATTGGTCATTATACACTTTTAACTCTTATGATGCAATTAAAACTTTTGTCATAATGAAATATGCTTATTATTATACCTAATGCTTTCATTGTTATGTTTCTTTCTCATTAGGTAACATGAGGTATGGGTGCCAAGCTTGGTTGTTTACACCTTAAAACTTCCAGTGGAGAAAGCATATAATCTGTCTCATCAGCAGCCTGTGACAAAGAGCACTTTTACAGTAATTAAATAGTAGTTCCAGTAGCTCAACAACATTTTGGGTGATCCTCCACTTGAGCAAGATGTGATACTGGGGGTGGGGGGTATCAAGGTTTAAAAGCAAGTCTTTCTAAGTACTATAAATAACATTAAAATTGGGGGGAAATTGACCTTTGTTTATTAGTAAAAAAATAAAATAGTGGTATTTTATACGATAAACATTGTGATTAATTTAAAATTAAATTTTTGTATACATCATAATAATTTATATTTAAAAATATCTAACCAAACATAAATCTATGAAACAGTTGTATATATTTTCATGACATACAATGTATAATAAAAAAAATAATCACATAAAAAGTGTTTAACCATGGTTAGATCTGTATCTAAATCCTAGATTTGGAGATCTGGAGGTAATGCAGCTCTGTTTATTTATCTGTTTCAGATTCTGGCTATTTAAATTTTGCGGGTATATTTTTTAAGTGAATATTTTTTTTGGGGGGGTGTAGCCTTAAAGGACCAGTAAATACAGTAGATTTGCAAAATCAAAAAAATGCATGATAAAAAGACAATGCAATTAAGTCTATACTTCAAATGAGTAGCAGACTTTTGTTCTGACAAACTTCAAAGTTAAAGGGATATTCCAGCCAAAATTGGAAACCAAATGGGTGCATTTCGGTAATGAACAGAAGCAATTTTGTAATATACATGAATAAGCAAAAATGCTTCTAATAAAAGTTATAGCTGTTTCAAAAGTGTATTTAAGTATGCACCGTGCACCAGCATTTTAAATACAGCACTTGCTTGAAGATCCTAAGGTGCTTGTGCCATCTGGAAATGACTCAATTTGTTAATTGATGACATGATACTACAAGCCTCACTGACAATCTGAGCAGCTGTAGTATTAAAAATGTGGGTGCAGTGACAATCTGTAGCTATGCTTTACATGCACGTGCAGAGAAAATTATTAACACTAAAACAGTGATACCTTTTACTAGAAGCATTTTTGCCAATGCATTTATATTGCAAATATGTTTCTATTCAAAGATGTAATAAATCTATGTGCATTTAATTTTTTACTGGATTGTCCCTTTAAATCTATTTCCACTCCCCCTGTATCATGTGATAGCCATCAACCAATCACAAATGGATATACGTATATTCTGTGAATTCTTGCACATGCTCAGTAAGAGCTGATGACTCAAAAAGTATAAATATAAAAAGACTGTGCACATTGTGTTAATGGAAGTAAATTGGAAAGTTGTTTAAAATTGCCAGCTCTATCTGAATGATGAAAGCTTAATTTGACTTGGATTCTAAACAGTAGCAGACCAACTCAACAAAGGGCCCCCAAAAAATATATAGATTTATCTCTTTTTCTTTTTTCTTTTACTCAGTCTTACACTTACTGTATGTTTCTTTATTACTTTCACTTTTTTTGTCTATAGGTCTCTTGATTGACATGTGCCCTCACCTCCTCTACCCCTCTCTCTTCCCCTCTTAACACAAAATATTAAACAAAACCACTAAAAGTACCAATTACAATTTATAAACTTTCGTGATTCAGATAGAGCATGCGATTTTAAACAACTTTCTAATTTATTCCTTGTATCAATTTTTCTTCGTTCTCTTGGCATCTTTATTTAAAAAAAACAGGAATGGAAGCTTAGGAGCCGGCCCAATTTTGGTTCAGTACCTGGGTAGTGCTTGCTGATTGGTGTCTAAATGTAGCACTACCCAGGTTCTGAACCAAAAATGATTTTGCTCCTAATCTTACATTTCAAATAAAGATAGCAAGAGAACAAAGAAAAATTGATAATAGGTGTAAATTAGAAAGTTGCTTAAAATTACATGGTCTATCTGAGTCATTAAAGTTTAATTTTGACTAGTCTATCCCTTTAAAGAAACAAGCTAAAAAAAGGATCACTATTAAGAAATGGATAACAAACTGGAAAAATAAATATGTACAATTTATTCTCAGTAAATATTGTTCTTTCTCCTAGTATCCTTGTTAAAATCTTGCTTCTTCTTAGCTTATCTAGATTTGCTCTTGTTGAAATAAGTTAAGTTTTAAAGAATACCAGGGGAATGAGGTAAATTTGATCAAATAAGTAGTTGATTTATAGGCTGTATCTGAATCATGAAAACACTAATTTTGCATTTCATGTCTGTTAAAGATAAGTTTGTAGGGGATACATCTTAGATTGCAAGATTTGCACTAATCGCAGTTGTTAATCATTTTCCTACTTAGATAAAATTGCATAATACTTTCATGAGTATTCCAACACAGAAAGAAAGCATTGAGTCAGTCAGGAACTTTGATGTACGTCAGTGAAATTTAATGGAGTATTTGTGTTTTCTATTTCCAGTGCCAGTAAAAACAATTACGAGCATCAGAACTAAATTGTTACCCCTGGCATTATTATTAACCATTGTAGAATTTAAATGTGTGTACAAGCGTAATATAAGCACAAGTATTAACCCCTTTACTACCAGTACAAAGAAACTTTGTACTGTAAAAGCGTTCTCCTTATTTTTGCTGATTAAAGCCTTAATTCATTGTTCTCAAGTACATGCATTTAGAAATAGGCTGAGACTGCAGAAATAGCAGACCTTCTAACCTTATCTTTCTCTCTATACAGTTAGGATTCCTTAAAGGGACAGTAAAGTCAAAATTAAACTTTCATTATTCGGATAGAGCAAACAATTTTAAATAACTTTTGTCCTGATTTTAGAAGTACCCAATGTTACATGTTCTTTGCTTTTTTTTTGCAAGTTATAGGGCAATAAGTACAAGTAGCTATTTCCAAACCATTTTTTTTTTTTTTTTTAAATTAGCGAGTTACATTGTAACACTGATATCTGTCAGGAATCCCTGAATATCCCTTCACATGTACGTATTTTTTTTTAGTAGACAACCCAAAGTATTGATCTAGGCCCATTTTGGTATATTTCATGCCACTATTTCACCGCCAAATGCGATCAAATAAAAAAAATCATTAACTTTTTCACAAACTTTAGGTTTCTCACTGAAATTATTTACAAACAAACTATTATGGCACAAATGGTTGTAAATGCTTCTCTGGGATCCCCTTTGCTCAGAAATAGCAGACATTTATGGTCTGGCATTACTTTTTGGTAATTAGAAGGCTACTAAATGCCGCTGCGCACCACACTTGTATTATGCCCAGCAGTAAAGGGGTTAATTAGGTAGCTTGTAGGGTTAATTTTAGCTTTAGTGTAGTGTAGTAGACTACCCAAAGTATTGATCTAGGCCCATTTTGGTATATTTCATGCCACCATATTGCCACCAAATGCGATCAAATAAAAAAATTGTTAACTTTTTCATAATTATTAGGATTCTCACTGAAATGATTTACAAACAGCTTGTGCAATTATGGCACAAATGGTTGTAAATGCTTCTCTGGGATCCCCTTTGTTCAGAAATAGCAGACATATATGGCTTTTTTCATTGATTTTTGGTAATAAGGAGGCCGCTAATTGCCGCTGCGCACCACACTTGTATGATGCCCAGCAGTGAAAGGGTTAATTAGGTAGCTTGTAGAGTTAATTTTAGCTTTAGTGTAGAGATCAGCCTCCCACCTGGCGCATCCCACCCCTGATCCCTCACTGACCCCCCTCAAACAGGTCTCTGCCCTCCCCAACCTCATAATTGTCACCACCATCTTAAAGGGACAGTCTAGTCCAAAATAAACTTTCATGATTCAGATATAGAATGTCATTTTAAACAACTTTCCAATTAACTTTTATCACCAATTATGCATTGTTCTCTTGGTATTCTTAGTTGAAAGCTAAACTTAGGAGGTTCATATGCTAATTTCTTAGACCTTGAAGGCCGCCTCTTATCTAAATGCATTTTGACAGTTTTTCACCACGAGAGGGTGTTAGTTCATGTGTGTCATATAGATTACACTGTGCTCACGCACGTAGAGTTACCTATGAGTCAGCACTGATTGGCTAAAGTGCAAGTCTGTCAAAAGAATTGAAATAAGGGGGCAGTTTGCAGAGGCTTAGATACAAGGTAATCACAGAGCTAAAAAGTGTATTATTATAACTGTGCTGGGGAATGGGTAATAAAGGGATTATCTATATTTAAAACAATAAAAATTCTGATATAGACTGTCCCTTTAAGTACCAGCAGAAAGTCTGCCAATACTAAGGATTTTATTTTTTATATATTATTCTGCAGTGTTGGACCCCTCCTTAGCCCCCAACCTCCCTGATCCCCCCAAACAGCTCTCTAACCCTCCCCCTCTACCTAATTGCCCCCATCTTGGGTACTGCCAGCTGTCTGCCAGTACCCACTTTGCAATAAAATTGAACTGGTTTTTTTTTTACTCCATCTTTTTTTATCCCCATCCCTCCCAGATCCCTTTCCCAACCTTTATTCCCCCCTCCCTCTCCCAGCTTCTCTTACACTTGACCACTTTACTGTGATCAGAAGCGGTCCTGCGTGGTCCAGTCCCCTTGCGTGCTCCCGCGCATTAGCGGAAGAGATCCCAGCTGGCCGGAAACAGCTCCAGCGATGGGCCACCCACCTGCCTCCCTGCTATGGCTCCCACCCACCAATGATCGGCACCACTGCTGTCCGATGCAGAGAGGGCCACAGAGTGGCCCTCTCTGCATCTGTAACTCTGCAAATCTATCTAATCTACAGGGCATGGCGCTGGTCGTTAAGGGTTAAATAACATTCATATTTACTTCTATTTTCTAATTTGCTTCATTCTTTAGATATCCTTTGTTGACGAAATTGAAATGCACATGGGTGAGACAATCACACGAGGCATCTATGTGCATCTACCAATCAGCAGCTACTGAGCATATTTAGATATGCTTTTCAGCAGAGTATATCAAGAGAATGAAGCAAAAGAAATAATAGAACTAAATTAGAAAGTTGTTTAAAATTGCATGTTCTTTCTAGATCATGAAAAAAAATGGGGTTTCATGTCCCTTTAACTCTTGAAATCAGGTATGCTGTGGGGTTTTAAATCTGATATATTTTTTAATTAATCTAATCTAAATATAATTAAATAAAAACTAAACCATCAAAACTGAGGTCTTCAATTATTTCCAAAGAGTTTATTAGGAACCAAAATATATATATATATATATATGTTGGGATAAGAGGAATATAGGTAGGAATATAGGTATATAGACTTATATTTCCAACAAATCAGTCCAATTTATACAGGACAACACTATCATAACCCCAATAACCAATACCAATAACTAAATATAAGAATCATAGAGAATTTATCCCTGCAAAAGAAGGTAGAATACTTAGCCAAATTCTCTAATGTGTGTCTCCATCCAAGATCAGCCATCTTCATCAGGAGGAAAAGGGATGAGTGATATTATTTACTGATTTTCCATTCTTATGCCCAATTCACTATAGTGTGGCCTGTTATATGCCATTTAAATGTTATATGGGAGTATCCTTAGACTATTCCAAAAGCGTTGTCTAAACCAGGGTTCTTCAAACTTTTTTCCCAAGACACAGTGCCATGATACCACAAACCTTTGCGACCCTATTTTTATGCTTGGTCAGAAAATTTATGAAGTAATATACAAGATAGTTGCAATTTTTGGAAAAGTGACTAAAATGTGAGCATACTTTATCTCTGATTGTAGTCAAACTTAAAAACACACACACAGAACACACATACTCTCATACAACACACACACACACACACACATAGAACACACAGACTCACATACAACAAACACACACACACACACACACAAAGACTTTCATACAACACACACAGCACACATACAACACAGACTCTCATACAACACACACAGCACACACACATACAACATACAGACAACACACACACACACAACACACAGCACACACACACATATAGACTTTCATACAGCACACATATAACACAGACTCTCATACAATGCACACAGCGCACACACACAACACACTCTCATACAACACACACATAGAACACACAGACTCTCTTACAACACATACAGCACAGCACACACATACAACACACACAGCACAAAAAATAATATATATATATGTATATACAATTTGTCTGCTTGATTGCAGAAGCTCCTCCTGCTTTATCTCTAAGATCAGCAGTCCCTCCACGTACTACACACAGACTTTATTACAACACACAGACTCTCATACAATGCACACAATCTCATACAATGCACACAGCACACACACACACATACAATGCACACACCACACACAGCAGTACAACTCAAGCTGCTTCTTGTAAAAATACAGCACTATTCATGCCTTGGCCATCCTATCCTTGATCAGTCCTCCTCCTGCAAGAGGTACAATGTGAAGCAGCACATGGAAAAACAAGGGTTGCATATTAAAGGGACAGTATACACCAATTTTCATATAACTGCATGTAATAGACACTACTATAAAGAATAAGATGCACAGATACTGATATAAAAATCCAGTATAAAACCGTTTAAAAACTTACTTAGAAGCTTCCAGTTTAGCTCTGTTTCAAAGGTTATTGGAACACCCATTGCAAGTGGGATATATCAGACACCCCCCCCCACTACCCCTTCCTTTGCATATGAAAAGACCTTTTACACAAAAAGAAGCAAGCTGGAGTAGGTATACAACGATATTCTCCTAAAACTTTGGGGCTCGGTTAGGAGTCTGAAAAAGTAGAGCAAAGTTATTTAAAAATAAGCAAAACTGTACATTTTTAAAACAAACAAACTGTATGGGCTATATAAATTGATCATCTACAAAACATTTATGCAAAGAAAAATCTAGTTTATAATGTCCCTTTAAGGATTACTGTTAGCAAGGTCAGAGTAAGACCTGCAAGTCTAGGGGATGCTCAGGAGCAGACTGAAAACCTATGAGCCCCAGGGCAAATAATAATAAATATTTTAAATATATATTATGTTTGATATATATATATATATATATATATATATATATATATATATATATATATATATATATATATATATATATATATGTATGTGTATGTGTGTGTGTATATATATATATATATAAACAATTAATGTTGTATATCTTTGTAATTATGAATATTAATAATTAATAGCAGTATAAAACTATTGTCAGCGATATCTACAATTAATATACCAGAAATTTTGTCAATACACTTCAGTGAGATCTCTGTGGTGTACTCCAAAATATCACTATATAGATATCTATAAATTTGACAATAATATTATTAAAAATTAATAATGAATCCTCTGTTCTTGATTAGTTATCTTTATAGACACCTTGAATTATATTTATGTAAAAACTAGATTATCAGTCAATTATACACGCTTATGCTGTTACAATTTCCTATATAAAACAGATCATGAAATATATCTCTAAAAATTAACCTTACAATGAATCGCTTATTAAAATACCACAAGTGAGAATACCAGAACAGTCTATAATTAGCCAATAACTCGAATTTACTGCTACTATATAAGCCTATAAGTTATAATTCTGAACTAATAACAACCAGAGAAATTGTATATTATTAACACAATAACTAATTTATATGCAATTTCTAAGATATATATTAATGCTTTATAAGAGAGATTCCATAGTAACCGCAATAAGGTTACTACCTATATAGACAGGGATTTCAGCACATCTTTTTAATAATAATGAACTGCTGAAACAATTGTCCAGCTCCGCTTAATAGCGGTAAGTGGATACTGCCCCCATTTACCATTCACCTGTAGGCCATCTCAAGAGTATCTCTGATAAACAAAGTAAAGTATGATTAGAACTCATGAACCAATAAACAGAGAAGCGTTGGTTAGGAAATGTCTAAGCACAGATTTAGCTATACAATTTTATTAAATGGGAATCACATGAAGCAGCATAGTAAATATTCCTACTGTGAGCTAGCTGAACTGACAACACCTCCACTAGTGGGTGGTTACGAGCAAAACGTAAAATCTGCCACCATAGTGAACCATGAGGATCTATGTCAGTAGAGTAGCCTGCAAGAGTATACACAAAATCACATTAGCAATACATCTATGTGTGTGGGAATGTCTCCCAGTATTGTGCACAATACTTAAGCAGCCAGTCAATAATAGGTTAATTTCAATCAAAGAAAATAAAGGCTTTTTTGACTGTAAAGGGTAATACCACAACTCCAGTAACAGCGGACACCACCAGTATAATTAAAGGTATCAGGCTTCTTGTTATAGTGAATCTGGATCTATGTGCGTATAACCCAATTTTACAGGCTGATTGAATTTTCCATATAATTCATGGTATGTTGACAATGGTTGCGTTTATTCAGGCTATCAAATAGCAAGGAGAGGCTATGGGGAAGAGGATTAACAACTCCAGTATTCAGCGGGCACCACCAATATTAGAAAGGTAACAGGTGTCATGAATGTTAGTTTCCCTGGATCTATCTTAACGCTCCCCCAAAGCCTTTTAGTGTTATCTGTCACAGTAAGATAGCAAATACATAAGACGGTTTGATACAATTAAGGTAATAAAGCAGTGTATATTTGACACCCATAGACAGAATTTCAGTTTCCAAAATTCAAATTGTCCTGCAAAGTAAATCCGTGTTTATACACAGTGCATCCAAAACCTTCCGGTATAGTAAAGAGTTGCGGATTGGTGTGTCAAAGTTAAAGCTTTATACTTATAATACAACCGTATCTTCTGCTTTAGGTGGTTAAATATCCCAGTGTTGTTTCAGTGTAAACTGGATAAACTTGCTTCATTTCTCCGTGATCCAGGATTTTAAACAGCGTGGACGCTAACAGCGATCTGTCCAACAGACACGTCCACCTCCGCTCCTCACGTCACTGCCGACGCGCGTTTCACCCCCCACGTGACTGTCAGTAGTCATAGGGGTTTCCTCAGGGCAAAAGCGGATGCCGATTCTAAAGGCAACCGTGTTAAGAACAGCCTTCTTTCGGCTCATAGGTGGATGCGGACAGTAGTAATAGCCAATAGGAATCCTTAGGTGAGCCGCAGCCCTCTTTTTTGTTTAAAGTAGAGGAAAAAGTGATATATATATATACAGTGAATCAATTTGTTAGTAAACTGAAATAGGTCATATTTACAAAATAGCAGTGTTAAGATCCAATGATCTAGTATCTTTTCAAAAGATACTTACACAATGTACCGAACATTAATCAATCAAGGCCTTCAGACTAAATATCAACAGAAAGGATCTCTGTATATATAGATAGTCTAAAGATTGGTTCATGTGTATCTAATATGGGAACAAAAATGTTGCTTTTTTGTTTTCATTAGGAAACATCATTAGGGTGCATAGAAATACTTCTGTGTAGTTACAAAATTTCATTTTTTATTTTTTATTTTTTGTTTAGTTTTAGAAATAATGGTAAATTTGTTACATAGGATTGAGTACATTTAAAAATCATAGTAGTGAGTATATATATAATCGGAAGGATGGAAAATATTAGGTATAATTATTAAGGGATGTCAAGTAGGGAACCTTATTTGAGAAATGAAGCAAATTCAAATTTCTCATTAAGCCCTTTAGGCATCACAGTCTGTAACTTGTACATCCATTCAGTTTCCTTCTTGAGAAGTACGTTATCAATATCGCCCCCTCTACCAAAGAGGGAGCATGATTCAATGCCTATTACCCTTAAATCTAAGGGATTGCATTTATGAGATTTCATGAAGTGGAGTGCCACTCCACTTCTTATTTCACCCTCTTCTGCTGCCTTGATGTCGTCTCTGTGTTCAGAGACCCTATCTTTCAACATTCGTCTTGTTTTTCCTACATAGTAGGTCGGGCAGCTATAGGACAATAGATAAATTACATTCTCAGTTTTCCAGTTGATAAACTGTTTAATTTGATAAATGGTGGAAGTTGTGGAAAAAGTTTTTGTACGTACAATAAATTTACAGAACACACAGTGTCCACATCTATAGCATCCCTTTATTTTTCTGTGCTCCTCCAACCAATCTTTCTCACTTGGACTTTTTATAAAGTGGCTTCTGACCAATTTATCCTTTAGGTTTGGGGCCCTCCTGGGAACCAGAGAGGGTTTATCTCCCACAATTTTTCTTATTGTCTCATCAGCTTTGAGAAACTGCCATTTTTCATCTAAGATGGTGCGAATTTTCTCCCAATGACAGTTAAATTGGGTTACAAAATGCACTTTCGATTCTTCAATTTTCTGTTTAGACTTATAGAGTAACATATCTCTATCTGTTCTCCTAGCTCTATTTCGAGCATAATTCAGGTTCCGTTTAGAATAACCTCTATTTTCAAATCTGTTAGTCATTTGTATCGTATGTTCATCAAATTTGTTTAGGCTTGAGCAGTTACGTCTTAGGCGTAAAAATTGTCCTACAGGGATACCTCTTATTAGGGTTTTTGGGTGGTGACTAGATGCTTCTAAGATATTATTAGTAGCAGTGGCCTTCCGAAATATTTCAGTGGCCAGGTTTTTTCCTTCTTTCTTGATTTTTACATCCAAGAAAGTGAGTTCATTGGCATTTAGATCAAAAGTCAAGAAGATGTTATAGCTATTTGTATTAAGCACCTTAACAAATTCTTTTAGAGAGTCTTCTGTCCCCCTCCAGAGGAGGAAGACATCGTCCACATATCGTAACCATATAAGGACGTGTTCTTCAATCCAATTTTGTAATTCATTGAACACTATTTCGGTTTCCCATAGGCCAAGGTGGAGGCAAGCATAGGATGGGGCACATGTTGCCCCCATCGCTGTGCCTCTGATTTGCTTGTAGAATTTTTTGTCAAATGAGAATACGTTATTTTTCAACACGAATTCAAGTAGCGTTAACACAAACTCCGTGTGTTGTTGGTATGCTGGACCACGACTCTCCAGAAAGAATCTCGCTGCTCTTAGACCCACATCATGTGGGATTGAAGAGTAAAGCCCTTCCACATCCAGGGAGACCAGGATTGTATCCTGCTCTACTTCTAGGTCATCCAGCTTCCTAAGTAGGTCGCTGGTGTCCTTCACATAGGAGGTCAGAGTGAGTAGAAATGGTTTCAAAAACTGATCAACGTAGTTCCCCAGGTTCTCAGTAATGCTCCCAATGCCCGAGATAATGGGTCTCCCGGGGGGTTCTCGTAAGTTTTTATGCAATTTGGGAATGCAATAGAATACTGGAACTCTGGGGAACTTCGTATACATATATCTCCATTCACTTTTACTAATAATGCTGTTTTTTCTTGCATCATTTAGTAGGTGTAGGAGATTGGCTTGTATTGATTCAATGGGATTGGTTGGTAACAGTTGGTATTGTTCTTTATTTCTTAATTGTTTTTGAACTTCTTTTATGTAAAGAGACTCCTCCATAATGACTAAGTTACCCCCTTTGTCCGCCTGCTTTATAATGATTCCTGATTTGTTCATCAGTTCTGACAGGGCTCGCCTTTCATTAAAATTAAGGTTATTTTTACTTCTACCATGAAAGGTAATTTTATTAATTTCCCTTTCTACCTCTTTAACAAAGAGGTGTACCGCAGGAACTAGCATTAGGGGGGGCATGTATTCAGATTTTCTTTTTAAACCTGAGTCAATTTGTACTGTAAGGCTTATCTGTTGCCTTTCTTGAGTCTCCAGAGTGGGGATATCGTCTGGAGGTTCATTGGAATCAAGTAATTGTACAAGATTAGAGATAGCTAAAGTATCTTCTTTATCGATGTTGCCTTCAACACAGTCTAAATCAGAAGTGTTGGTTTGTCTCCCTCTCATTATGGAAGACAAAACTACCTTGCGAGCAAAGAGATTAAGATCTTTTATCACAGTAAATTTATCCAATGGGTTTGTTGGACAAAATGTTAAGCCCTTTTTTAGAAGGCTTATATGGGCGTTGTTAAGAGGGAAAGAGGATAGGTTAACTATTTGTAATTCATCATTACTATTATTGGGGGGATCTATCAATAGTCCCCCCTGTAGTCTCGACGGGTTCTCATCCTCGACCCTGCTCCTCTCCTCATATTCCTCCCCCTTGTCTGAGGTCTGCCCCGTTCTCTGGGTAGATCCTGGGGGTTTAAATTTAGTTCTGTGTCTTTTCCTCCCTCCTCATTTCCTTTCTTTTTTACTTGTCCTTTTGCCCCCTCGTTTTTTGATAATTTATTATCCCCTTCAGCATCAGAACAGTCTGTCCCTGAATCATAAGAATTTTTATTTAAGTAGTAAGTATATACTTGGTTTCTTTTATAATCATCTTGGTCACGACCCAATTTCCTACACTTTCTTTGCTTGATTTCTTGTTGTAATTTAGAAACTAAATCTTTTGTTTCTTTGTTTAGTTTTGAGAATTTTGAGTCTCCCTCGAATGAATTGACTACTCTTAGTGCTTCGTCTATTTCAATTTTAATTTTATCCAATTTTTTAATATCTTTATTAACCATTTTTTGCATCAGGTCAAGAGAGCACTCTGAAAGTCTCTCATTCCAGTCCTCCAGGAAGTTCTCTCCTTCCTCATCATCATCCCTCATATGCGTACCTGGGTCTAGATGTAATCGTAATCCCCTAGGTACAATTTTTTGTTTTATATAGTTTTCTAGGCTATATTTCTCAGCTCTCATTCTTATTTGTTTTGTTAATAGGTTTTTGTATTTTTTAAAAGCCCCATAGATGTTGGTATTATCATCTCCATCAAGATTAATATTGTGTTGAAGGGATTCACTTAATTCAGCTTCCCATTGTTCGTCCGATACAACAAAAGCCATATTTACAACTTTACTCAATCCTCAGATTTTAAATTAGTTATAACAGAAGATTTCTTTAAATTAATATATATGTCACCCAAAATGATATTAGACCATCTATTGTTTAGAGAGAATACTCCAGGAGGGACACAGGTATGTAGGTAAACGAAAAGAGTAAACACTAACTGATTGTATCTTATGAGAATATTTTCCCTTTACCGATACAATATATTGAGTTTTCTTCTCAAAATAAAAAATAAAAAATAAATTGTAATTATTAATACCAGACTCACCTAATAGAAAAGTACAGTAGGTGTCCACCAAGTAGACTTTAAATTATATTCAAAATATAGATGGGATAGGGAGGCTGGTAAGGCCTAAATTTTGTGTCTTTACCTTAGGCTGAAAGGCAACGCCCAGGTGAAAAAACCTTATATGAAGGAAAAAATTATGGTGTGCAGACCCTTAAAGTAATTATATATTAATGCTTTATAAGAGAGATTCCATAGTAACCGCAATAAGGTTACTACCTATATAGACAGGGATTTCAGCACATCTTTTTAATAATAATGAACCGCTGAAACAATTGTCCAGCTCCGCTTAATAGCGGTAAGTGGATACTGCCCCCATTTACCATTCACCTGTAGGCCATCTCAAGAGTATCTCTGATAAACAAAGTAAAGTATGATTAGAACTCATGAACCAATAAACAGAGAAGCGTTGGTTAGGAAATGTCTAAGCACAGATTTAGCTGTACAATTTTATTAAATGGGAATCACATGAAGCAGCATAGTAAATATTCCTACTGTGAGCTAGCTGAACTGACAACACCTCCACTAGTGGGTGGTTACGAGCAAAACGTAAAGTCCAAGTGAGAAAGATTGGTTGGAGGAGCACAGAAAAATAAAGGGATGCTATAGATAGTAAATTTATTGTACGTACAAAAACTTTTTCCACAACTTCCACCATTTATCAAATTAAACAGTTTATCAACTGCAAAACTGAGAATGTAATTTATCTATTGTCCTGTAGCTGCCCGACCTACTATGTAGGAAAAACAAGACGAATGTTGAAAGATAGGGTCTCTGAACACAGAGACGACATCAAGGCAGCAGAAGAGGGTGAAATAAGAAGTGGAGTGGCACTCCACTTCATGAAATCTCATAAATGCAATCCCTTAGATTTAAGGGTAATAGGCATTGAATCATGCTCCCTCTTTGGTAGAGGGGGCGATATTGATAACGTACTTCTCAAGAAGGAAACTGAATGGATGTACAAGTTACAGACTGTAATGCCTAAAGGGCTTAATGAGAAATTTGAATTTGCTTCATTTCTCAAATAAGGTTCCCTACTTGACATCCCTTAATAATTATACCTAGATGTATAGATGTATTGCTAATGTGATTTTGTGTATACTCTTGCAGGCTACTCTACTGACATAGATCCTCATGGTTCACTATGGTGGCAGATTTTACGTTTTGCTCGTAACCACCCACTAGTGGAGGTGTTGTCAGTTCAGCTAGCTCACAGTAGGAATATTTACTATGCTGCTTCAAGTGATTCCCATTTAATAAAATTGTACAGCTAAATCTGTGCTTAGACATTTCCTAACCAACGCTTCTCTGTTTATTGGTTCATGAGTTCTAATCATACTTTACTTTGTTTATCAGAGATACTCTTGAGATGGCCTACAGGTGAATGGTAAATGGGGGCAGTATCCACTTACCGCTATTAAGCGGAGCTGGACAATTGTTTCAGCGGTTCATTATTATTAAAAAGATGTGCTGAAATCCCTGTCTATATAGGTAGTAACCTTATTGCGGTTACTATGGAATCTCTCTTATAAAGCATTAATATATAATTACTTTAAGGGTCTGCACACCATAATTTTTTCCTTCATATAAGGTTTTTTCACCTGGGCGTTGCCTTTCAGCCTAAGGTAAAGACACAAAATTTAGGCCTTACCAGCCTCCCTATCCCATCTATATTTTGAATATAATTTAAAGTCTACTTGGTGGACACCTACTGTACTTTTCTATTAGGTGAGTCTGGTATTAATAATTACAATTTATTTTTTTATTTTTTATTTTGAGAAGAAAACTCAATATATTGTATCGGTAAAGGGAAAATATTCTCATAAGATACAATCAGTTAGTGTTTACTCTTTTCGTTTACCTACATACCTGTGTCCCTCCTGGAGTATTCTCTCTAAACAATAGATGGTCTAATATCATTTTGGGTGACATATATATTAATTTAAAGAAATCTTCTGTTATAACTAATTTAAAATCTGAGGATTGAGTAAAGTTGTAAATATGGCTTTTGTTGTATCGGACGAACAATGGGAAGCTGAATTAAGTGAATCCCTTCAACACAATATTAATCTTGATGGAGATGATAATACCAACATCTATGGGGCTTTTAAAAAATACAAAAACCTATTAACAAAACAAATAAGAATGAGAGCTGAGAAATATAGCCTAGAAAACTATATAAAACAAAAAATTGTACCTAGGGGATTACGATTACATCTAGACCCAGGTACGCATATGAGGGATGATGATGAGGAAGGAGAGAACTTCCTGGAGGACTGGAATGAGAGACTTTCAGAGTGCTCTCTTGACCTGATGCAAAAAATGGTTAATAAAGATATTAAAAATTGGATAAAATTAAAATTGAAATAGACGAAGCTCTAAGAGTAGTCAATTCATTCGAGGGAGACTCAAAATTCTCAAAACTAAATGAAGAAACAAAAGATTTAGTTTCTAAATTACAACAAGAAATCAAGCAAAGAAAGTGTAGGAAATTGGGTCGTGACCAAGATGATTATAAAAGAAACCAAGTATATACTTACTACTTAAATAAAAATTCTTATGATTCAGGGACAGACTGTTCTGATGCTGAAGGGGATAATAAATTATCAAAAAACGAGGGGGCAAAAGGACAAGTAAAAAAGAAAGGAAACGAGGAGGGAGGAAAAGACACAGAACTAGATTTAAACCCCCAGGATCTACCCAGAGAACGGGGCAGACCTCAGAGAAGGGGGAGTAATATGAGGAGAGGAGCAGGGTCGAGGATGAGAACCCGTCGAGACTACAGGGGGGACTATTGATAGATCCCCCCAATAATAGTAATGATGAATTACAAATAGTTAACCTATCCTCTTTCCCTCTTAACAATGCCCATATAAGCCTTCTAAAAAAGGGCTTAACATTTTGTCCAACAAACCCATTGGATAAATTTACTGTGATAAAAGATCTTAATCTCTTTGCTCGCAAGGTAGTTTTCTCTTCCATAATGAGAGGGAGACAAACCAACACTTCTGATTTAGACTGTGTTGAAGGCAACATCGATAAAGAAGATACTTTAGCTATCTCTAATCTTGTACAATTACTTGATTCCAATGAACCTCCAGACGATATCCCCACTCTGGAGACTCAAGAAAGGCAACAGATAAGCCTTACAGTACAAATTGACTCAGGTTTAAAAAGAAAATCTGAATACATGCCCCCCCTAATGCTAGTTCCTGCGGTACACCTCTTTGTTAAAGAGGTAGAAAGGGAAATTAATAAAATTACCTTTCATGGTAGAAGTAAAAATAACGAATGAAATGGCGAGCCCTGTCAGAACTGATGAACAAATCAGGAATCATTATAAAGCAGGCGGACAAAGGGGGTAACTTAGTCATTATGGAGGAGTCTCTTTACATAAAAGAAGTTCAAAAACAATTAAGAAATAAAGAACAATACCAACTGTTACCAACCAATCCCATTGAATCAATACAAGCCAATCTCCTACACCTACTAAATGATGCAAGAAAAAACAGCATTATTAGTAAAAGTGAATGGAGATATCTGTATACGAAGTTCCCCAGAGTTCCAGTATTCTATTGCATTCCCAAATTGCATAAAAACTTACGATAACCCCCCGGGAGACCCATTATCTCGGGCATTGGGAGCATTACTGAGAACCTGGGGAACTACGTTGATCAGTTTTTGAAACCATTTCTACTCACTCTGACCTCTTATGTGAAGGACACCAGCGACCTACTTAGGAAGCTGGATGGCCTAAAAGTAGAGCAGGATACAATCCTGGTCTCCCTGGATGTGGAAGGGCTTTACTCTTCAATCCCACATGATGTGGGTCTAAGAGCAGCGAGATTCTTTCTGGAGAGTCGTGGTCCAGCATACCAACAATACACGGAGTTTGTGTTAACGCTACTTGAATTCGTGTTGAAAAATAACGTATTCTCATTTGACAAAAAATTCTACAAGCAAATCAGAGGCACAGCGATGGGGGCAACATGTGCCCCATCCTATGCTTGCCTCCACCTTGGCCTATGGGAAACCGAAATAGTGTTCAATGAATTACAAAATTGGATTGAAGAACACGTCCTTATATGGTTACGATATGTGGACGATGTCTTCCTCCTCTGGAGGGGGACAGAAGACTCTCTAAAAGAATTTGTTAAGGTGCTTAATACAAATAGCTATAACATCTTCTTGACTTTTGATCTAAATGCCAATGAACTCACTTTCTTGGATGTAAAAATCTGGCCACTGAAATATTTCGTAAGGCCACTGCTACTAATAATATCTTAGAAGCATCTAGTCACCACCCAAAAACCTTAATAAGAGGTATCCCTGTAGGACAATTTTTACGCCTAAGACGTAATTGCTCAACCCTAAACAAATTTGATGAACATGCGATACAAATGACTAACAGATTTGAAAATAGAGGTTATTCTAAACGGAACCTGAATTATGCTCGAAATAGAGCTAGGAGAACAGATAGAGATATGTTACTCTATAAGTCTAAACAGAAAATTGAAGAATCGAAAGTGCATTTTGTAACCCAATTTAACTGTCATTGGGAGAAAATTCGCACCATCTTAGATGAAAAATGGCAGTTTCTCAAAGCTGATGAGACAATAAGAAAAATTGTGGGAGATAAACCCTCTCTGGTTCCCAGGAGGGCCCCAAACCTAAAGGATAAATTGGTCAGAAGCCACTTTATAAAAAGTCCAAGTGAGAAAGATTGGTTGGAGGAGCACAGAAAAATAAAGGGATGCTATAGATGTGGACACTGTGTGTTCTGTAAATTTATTGTACGTACAAAAACTTTTTCCACAACTTCCACCATTTATCAAATTAAACAGTTTATCAACTGCAAAAGTGAGAATGTAATTTATCTATTGTCCTGTAGCTGCCCGACCTACTATGTAGGAAAAACAAGACGAATGTTGAAAGATAGGGTCTCTGAACACAGAGACGACATCAAGGCAGCAGAAGAGGGTGAAATAAGAAGTGGAGTGGCACTCCACTTCATGAAATCTCATAAATGCAATCCCTTAGATTTAAGGGTAATAGGCATTGAATCATGCTCCCTCTTTGGTAGAGGGGGCGATATTGATAACGTACTTCTCAAGAAGGAAACTGAATGGATGTACAAGTTACAGACTGTAATGCCTAAAGGGCTTAATGAGAAATTTGAATTTGCTTCATTTCTCAAATAAGGTTCCCTAATTGACATCCCTTAATAATTATACCTAATATTTTCCATCCTTCCGATTATATATATACTCACTACTATGATTTTTAAATGTACTCAATCCTATGTAACAAATTTACCATTATTTCTAAAACTAAACAAAAAATAAAAAATAAAAAATGAAATTTTGTAACTACACAGAAGTATTTCTATGCACCCTAATGATGTTTCCTAATGAAAACAAAAAAGCAACATTTTTGTTCCCATATTAGATATACATGAACCAATCTTTAGACTATCTATATATACAGAGATCCTTTCTGTTGATATTTAGTCTGAAGGCCTTGATTGATTAATGTTCGGTACATTGTGTAAGTATCTTTTGAAAAGATACTAGATCATTGGATCTTAACACTGCTATTTTGTAAATATGACCTATTTCAGTTTACTAACAAATTGATTCACTGTATATATATATCACTTTTTCCTCTACTTTAAACAAAAAAGAGGGCTGCGGCTCACCTAAGGATTCCTATTGGCTATTACTACTGTCCGCATCCACCTATGAGCCGAAAGAAGGCTGTTCTTAACACGGTTGCCTTTAGAATCGGCATCCGCTTTTGCCCTGAGGAAACCCCTATGACTACTGACAGTCACGTGGGGGGTGAAACGCGTGTCGGCAGTGACGTGAGGAGCGGAGGTGGACGTGTCTGTTGGACAGATCGCTGTTAGCGTCCACGCTGTTTAAAATCCTGGATCACGGAGAAATGAAGCAAGTTTATCCAGTTTACACTGAAACAACACTGGGATATTTAACCACCTAAAGCAGAAGATACGGTTGTATTATAAGTATAAAGCTTTAACTTTGACACACCAATCCGCAACTCTTTACTATACCGGAAGGTTTTGGATGCACTGTGTATAAACACGGATTTACTTTGCAGGACAATTTGAATTTTGGAAACTGAAATTCTGTCTATGGGTGTCAAATATACACTGCTTTATTACCTTAATTGTATCAAACCGTCTTATGTATTTGCTATCTTACTGTGACAGATAACACTAAAAGGCTTTGGGGGAGCGTTAACATAGATCCAGGGAAACTAACATTCATGACACCTGTTACCTTTCTAATATTGGTGGTGCCCGCTGAATACTGGAGTTGTTAATCCTCTTCCCCATAGCCTCTCCTTGCTATTTGATAGCCTGAATAAACGCAACCATTGTCAACATACCATGAATTATATGGAAAATTCAATCAGCCTGTAAAATTGGGTTATACGCACATAGATCCAGATTCACTATAACAAGAAGCCTGATACCTTTAATTATACTGGTGGTGTCCGCTGTTACTGGAGTTGTGGTATTACCCTTTACAGTCAAAAAAGCCTTTATTTTCTTTGATTGAAATTAACCTATTATTGACTGGCTGCTTAAGTATTGTGCACAATACTGGGAGACATTCCCACACACATAGATGTATTGCTAATGTGATTTTGTGTATACTCTTGCAGGCTACTCTACTGACATAGATCCTCATGGTTCACTATGGTGGCAGATTTTACGTTTTGCTCGTAACCACCCACTAGTGGAGGTGTTGTCAGTTCAGCTAGCTCACAGTAGGAATATTTACTATGCTGCTTCATGTGATTCCCATTTAATAAAATTGTACAGCTAAATCTGTGCTTAGACATTTCCTAACCAACGCTTCTCTGTTTATTGGTTCATGAGTTCTAATCATACTTTACTTTGTTTATCAGAGATACTCTTGAGATGGCCTACAGGTGAATGGTAAATGGGGGCAGTATCCACTTACCGCTATTAAGCGGAGCTGGACAATTGTTTCAGCGGTTCATTATTATTAAAAAGATGTGCTGAAATCCCTGTCTATATAGGTAGTAACCTTATTGCGGTTACTATGGAATCTCTCTTATAAAGCATTAATATATAATTACTTTAAGGGTCTGCACACCATAATTTTTTCCTTCATATAAGGTTTTTTCACCTGGGCGTTGCCTTTCAGCCTAAGGTAAAGACACAAAATTTAGGCCTTACCAGCCTCCCTATCCCATCTATATTTTGAATTTCTAAGATATGTTGACATAAATAAGACTGACTTATAAATATAGTATATATAAAGTATTTTCCAAAAATAAAATTATTTAACACCAATATAATTATTTCTAAGCTACACTGGCCAATGGGACATAAATTTAAAGTTCAAAATACCCTTTTAAATCACAGCTACAATGTAACTATAGCTATAGAATACCTTTGATTTAAATATTAAATATAATTAACAGCTCCAGGTGAGGGTTCAATATCCAAATATGTCTATTGTCATATTTTTTTAGGAGAATTATGCATAATTGGAATATAATTAATCCTAATAATTTCTTATCCACAAAGAGTGTCCCAACAAATTTGTCTTACAGAAAATTGTGTTCACACACTCTTGTCTCTCTGTAAGCAAAAATGGCAGCAAGCTGGATTGCAACAGTCACCAAGAAAAATTTCCAGCTAAAAAGGCCCCATTCTCTCTGAGCAAGGAGTTTTTGTCTGAGACCAAACTCCTCCCCATTTCTTAATCATTCAATAGGCTTGGATATGCTCTTTTCGGAACTTGTCCCACATTGGACCCTGGGGATTGGATTTCTTTTAACAGTCAACTTGATTGACTGTTATACCAGTTTTAGTCCATTAGATGACAGCAGACATAGAAAAACTGTTTTATTAACGATACTGCTACAGAAAATACAGATATTCTTATATATTTTTATCAAATGCCTATTTTTATACATTTATAATCTCCTAGTTTTAATAAACTATATGTTCCATATATGGCCGAGCACGTAATTATAAGTCCAAACATGATTATTCCACCTACAATATTTTAGAAGATGCATATTGTCATCTTTTCCAGTTATTATAAATATTGTATACTTGTGGATATCATTTTAATATTCAGTGTCTGGACAAATGTATATGACCAATATTCATAGGACATTTTGTTGGTTTATTACATGATTGAAAAATAAAGAAACAGATGTTGTTATTTTGAAATAAATCAAACATTTATAAATACAAATGTAGTTATCTATTTTTTATTCACTATATCTAACACAGTATGCAACATTTTTCAACCTTATGCTTTCAACCATACATATGTTTCCAAGTAGATTTCTTTGCTATTCCATGGAGACATACCATCTGAACTTCGTGTATTTGAACTCAGTATTGGACAATTTAACACCTACATGATAAGAGCTACATCCCCTGAGAATGTTTGTATATTCCATTATCCTTGCAGACAGACCCTCCGCTCCGTCAGATAGGAACACTCCTTATAAAGGCTTCCTTTGAAGTGGATAATTGATCCATCCTGGCATGTAATGTGTATCTGGTCACAGCAGGCAGTCTGTGTATTTAGTGTAGAGAGGGTTTTGGGCTGAAAATTCTGATTTCAGAATTTAACTTACATTAGTTAGAGTTTCATCTACAAATTAAAAATCTTATTATATATAGGTGTGTGTGTGTATATATATATATATATATATATATATATATACATATATCGATAGATAGATAGATATTATCTTATGTCAGTCAGCAATAGCATGACATAAAATTACTCTTTCAATTTTAATATATGCAAGACACATGTATTGGAATTGACTTAAAATCCAGTGGTAATTGGTGAGTGTACTGACAGTGTGCATCATAGACGGTCTTACTATGAAGAGAGTCTGTTATTTTTCAATCCTCATGCTTATGCTTGTTAGCTAGGCATCTTTAAACTACAATACTTCTTTAGTGTGTTTGGGGGGACTACCTTTCATTCTCCCTCTGTGGCTTGTAGTTGGGACCTAGGATGGCACGCTCGCAACTGGTTTATATGGACCCATTTATCCATAAAAGTATTATTTTTAGGTATCCTAATTTTATAGGCAACTGGAGATATTTTGTCATTAATGACAAAAGGATCATTCTATGATGGAAGAAACATCTTCTCCTTAACCTGACTCTTCCAAAGTTATAAAGATAAACTTTATCATTCATTTCATATTGCTTTTTGGAAGTTTTGAGCTCATAATAGGTTTTAGCCGCAGTTGCAGACTTTTCTATGTTCCTTTGAGCAAATGCAAAGGCATATTGCAGATGCTTCCTTAAGTTCTCCACATATTGATGTGTACTGGCAACATGTATCAAGTTCTGGTCTGATGTACAGTACAGTAAATGTTGAGGTAGAACCATTCTTCTACCAGTTATCAATTCAAAAGGTGACATCTTAGTAGCACTACTTGGAGTTGCTCTTAATGCCATTAGGACTAGAGGTAATTTTAAATCCAAGTCTTTACCTGTTTCACTCACAAACTTTTTGAGGATCTACACCACCACTAGAGGCAGCTCTATATGCAATATGGAGCTTTCTTTTTTACCCCTAGTATTTTCCACATTTTGGTCATCACTTTGTTAGTGAAGTGGGTTCCCTGATCGGATTCGATTCACTGGGGTAAACCAAATCTGAAAAACATGTGGTTGATGAGAAATGCTGCGCATGTTTCAGCACTATTGTTAGGTGCACTGATGGACAGGCATGTTGCTATTAACATATATCTGTTACCTCTAGATGACCTAGTTACTGGACCAATAAAATCAATTTGTATATCTGACCATGGCATTGCCATCCCCCTTTTGGAACTGTAGACAGATTAAACAACCTTGACAGTTGGTTTGAATATCCTTCAACATATGTGGTCAAAAGGCGTAGTCACGCAATATTTCATATGTTAATTTGGCATCACGATGGCCAGATGTGGGGGCATCATGAGCATGTTGAAGAATGAGGCCTCTGAACTGTGTAGGTACCACCCATTGTGGGATGCCAGTTTTGGATGTTCTAATTAACAAACCATCCTGTAACTTTAATTGTGATTTTTATTTCATTAAGATTCTAAGATCTTCCTTACCAATACCGTCCTCTTTTGAGATGGGGTTGTTTTCAGGATCTTCTATGTTTAATAATAGGGTCTTCTTTTTGACTAGTGATCAGGTCCTCACTAGGAGAATCCTGACTCCATTGTACCAGGATAGGTTCAATTTATTGTTTAGCCTGGTTTCTGGTAATGGCTTCTACCTGAATTGCACCCATTAAGTGGTCAATATTGAGGAGTTCTCCAGTTATGGCTCCTTGTTTGGCCAATTAATCTGCAAGATCATAGCCTTCCTTATCAGGTTCTAGAATCCTGGAATGACCCTTCGTCTTTTTACAGTGTATGGTTAAGCCATTGGATATCACTAACTTATCAATTTCGCAGAACAATGTGCCATGTTTGACTGGTTTGTTAGTTTTCTGCATGCCATTTCTTTTCCAAGTTGGCAGGTATTCAACAAAACTGTCACGCACATAAGTCAGTAATGATCACAAATTCATGGATACCTTGTTCAATAGCCATCTCAATGGTTTTGAGAATAGCAGTTAGTTCTGCAACTTGACTGGATCTTGGTCCAATGTTGAAACCTACAGAAATATTTGGGAATCCATTTGCCCAAGTTATACCAATGCCAGCGACTAATCTGCGCTCATTATCGATAGTAGCATGGTAAGAACGCTTATCTACATATACCCAAGGTAATGTTTTACACTGGTCCTCATTGTATATTTTATAGGGGGAAAGCAATTGTTCCTCCAGCAAATCATCTTCTAATAACTATTCCCCATGATCCTTAGCAGTACAGTCGTGGAGCTCAGAAATCCCCTGTGTGACTGGATTCTTTTTATTTTGCTTATAGCGAATTTCTAAAGGCCAGCCTTGTAAGGAAAGAGTCCAAGCTGTTATTTGGCTATTGGGCAGGTTCACATCTCTTATTCTCTCACTTTGCAGGTATAGCAAAGGCTGGTGGGCAATTTTTACAATAATTTTCTAGCCCTGTTTGTATCTGCGGAAATTTTGTCCATACAGTAGATAAGAGGGCTTTTTTTGCAATTAACAAATTTTATTTCTACTGGGGATAGAGTTTTGCTCACATAAGCAATAATTTTGCTTAAATTATCATGCTTTTGGTATAAAACAGCACTCATGCTTATATCTGTGTAAACTTTCTCTAAGTAGAAAAGTTTACCCCCTTCAGGGTACGCTAAGCAATGTGCTTGAGTGAGTTTTCTCTTCAGTTCTCGGATGTCTGTCTCTTGAGCCTCACTCCAGTGCTATTTCACATCCTTCTTTAGAAGAAGGAGCAGTAGTTTAGCTAATTCTGCATAATTATCAATACATTTGCAAGAATAATTTGCCATATCCAGGAATGATCTCAATTCCTTTAAGTTAGTTGAGTTCTTAGAATTTATTATAGCTTACACCTTTTTCTTCTGAGGATTTAACCCTTCAGAAGTAACTTCATATCCCAAGAAGTTTACATGAGTGCAGCACGATTGGGCTTTTTGTAGGGATAATTTGATACCTGCCCTTTTAAGTTGGTTAAGGACATGTTTAAGTTCTGTGATGTGTTTTTCAAAGTCCGTGCTTTTGATCAAAATGTCATCAACATAGGGTAACGTCACCCTTTCCAGTGCATCAGGCATAACCGTATGCATGAATACAGAAAATTCATGTCCTGAATTTATGTATCCAAATGGGAGCCTTTAGAATGCATACTGGACCTTTTGGAAGGAGAATGTGAGCATATAATGGTCCTCCTCATGTATCTTTATGGTCCAATATACCTGTGCACAATCAATGGCAGGGAATATTTTGGATCCCTGCATCTGCGCTAGGTACTGGTCAAAGTATGGCACAGGTCAGCCAGACATGTACACTCATTTGTTTAGCTGTCTTAAGTCAGCACACAAACACCATTGTCCATTGGGCTTAAGAACACCTAAGCTAAGGAGATTTTCTCTTTGACTATTTGTTGGAATCCTGGAAAGATTTCAGACTGTCCTATCTCATAGGCTTCTTCCAACCTAAAGGCGAGATCCCCTTGATTATAATTTACATTGCCCCCATGATTATGGGTATTGGGGTATTCTTGCTCTTTGATCGGCTGAACAAATACTAGGGAGGCTTCTTCAATTTTACAGATGCCTTCCTCTGAGCTGAAGGGATAAATAGACTGAATTGTAAATAATCCCTCTGGCATAGATGCAAAGTATTGTTCTATTAACTGTTCTTCAGTTAAGTATCCTTCAGGTATTAGCCCAAGTACATTATTCTGGAATCCAAAACTGTAGTAACTGGATTCTAAAGCATATCCTATGGTGTTCCCTTGGACAAGGTTATATCTTGTGGAATCATGTTATGCACAATTACACGTATTGGAATAGTTCCAATATTTACCATAGGAGTATGGGTCATTGTTATACCCAGATTTTGCATTCTATGGGAGATGCATATTGGTGTTTCAGAAGTTTTTAATTTCTGACCTCTTTTTACCTGTAAGGATAAAAGGAATTTATCAGCTCCAGCAGGGATTACAACATCATTAGACACCTGCATATTCCCAGCATATGGAATTTGTTGGTTTGATTTCTGGGCCGCGTTTTAGTCCTAAAATATTTCAGGGTCTCCCTTTAACCTGCTCCAGAGGCAAAGGTTAATCAAATCTATTTGTATGGCATATCTATGTAAGAGGTCGTTGTCAATATATATTTGATTATGGGGAGTATTTAAAACTAAAAATACTTTGCTGGTTTATTACCTATGGAGATAGATAATAAACATTTAGCTGTGATGTTATAGCTTTCAGACTTGTCATCCAGGCCATGGACCCAGAGATCTTGGGGAAAAAGATATTTAATCACCTTAGGTTCAGATATCTGCACCAATAAGCCTTCTCTTATATAGCTAGCTTCCTGTTTTAAGTTCAATTTAGCATACGTGGTTTTTGCAAGGTCATGTACTTGCATAGCGATAAATAGATCATCTTTAACTTTCTCAATTTCTGCGAGGAATTGAGAGTGATCTTCCCCTTTAGGGGATTTAGGGTTCCCCTTGTGGAGAGATATGGTTAATACATCGCCATCTAGCAAAATATTGGCTATCTTTCCAGGCTAAATTTTAAAAGTATTACCATCCGAGCCACTTAGGGGAGTCTGATCATCTATTTGTAGGATAGTTATCACAGGTGCAGAGCTATTCCTGAAATTAATCTCCACAGCATCTGGTTTCTCTTCCACCACTTGACAGTTATGTCTGGTGTGAGGTGTGCTGAACCGCTCATAATTAATAGGTCTTATGACTTGTGACCAAATTACATTATTTATGCAATCAATTATGGTACTTAGTCGCCTAAGGAGATCATTACCAATGATTAAACGATCAGTTGGCAGATCCACTATAATGACAGGGTATCTTATTACCTTGTTCCCCAGCTTTAACTTTAACCATGCAGTACCATAAACTTTGAGAGAGACGCCCCCAACACCTATTAGTGAACCATCAAATTTCTTTAGTTTGGGTTTGTGGGGTGTTAGCTCATTTAGCTGTGTGTAGTACCTGTGGAATAAAATAGTTGCCTGGCATCCAGTATCAATTAATCCCATGATAGGGTTGGAAATTTAATCCTGGAGCTCAGCTAATACATAATATCTCCCTGCAGTTTCTACCATTTCACACATGAAATTTGCATGTTTACATATTTGTGCGCTTCACCACGTTTTATCTTTATCAACCACTTTACCTGATGCAGAAGAATTTTCACTTTTACCGGTCACTTCCTCTATAATTGGTATGACTGTGTTCCTGTGTACTGCATCTGTGGGAATAAGGTTTTGGGACAACCGCAAAAGAAGAGATTCGTAAGAGCTTCCAGGCTGAGGCTGCCTGTCATCACAGCTAGGCCGTCCGTTTCTGGGCTGTAGGGAGAGAACATGATTAGTACCATTATTGACATTGACTATTTAATTTGGTATATCTCTCCCCTCTCTCTCAGGTTATACCTGAGTATTTATGACTGTGCCTGTGGTCCGCTGCTGGCCACTGGTTGTACCCCTAAAAAAGGATTACTAGGGTGCTGAGCTTGACTCATATTAGTGAATAGTATACATTATTGATTTAACTGTGTACTAAGTTGGCCCACATGACTGTACAAGCTATTTCTACCCCTGGGCCTATCTTTTGAGGCCTAAGAGTAGTGATTCCTGGACCATTGGGAACCTTCAGAATCATAGCTATGATTTCTATTTTGATGTGGTTGTCTTTGGGGTTCAACTTGTTCAGCGTTAATATCTTGGGGAGCTCTATTTATTTGGGGGTTTTTCGCCACTTTTGGTATTTATTTTTACGGGGATACCAATTACCTTGTGGGTGTTCATCTCTTTGGGGATAACTATTTGTCTGGGTATGCCCCCCATTTTGAGTATATTCTCTCTGCACCTCAGCCCTTGTTTGGGGAGGGGCAGAGTTAAAAGTTTGTGGGGAAGGCCTGTTTTCTCTGGCCACTCCTCCATAAGTTTTAGTTTTGGACTCTAAATTTAGGGGGCTAGATGAAACCCTAGTTTCTGCCACAATTTTAGGGCTGGGCCTTGGTTCCCCTTTAACCCCCAGTTCACCGGACTGCTGAATACAGTACAACTTTGTACTATCTTTGATCAGCCAGTCCAATGAGCAGTTCTCATCAAAATATCTAGCCAAATTAATTTTGATGTGTGTGGGCAATGCTTCATAAAATATATTCACAAATTCAGAGCTTTAAAATATTGAGTAGTCATTGGCCATACTGTACGGACGTTTTAGTGCAGAAAGGAATTCTATAGGGCGTTGATTGCCGCCACATTTCAAACCGTATACAGCTATTTTTGCAGCTGTTTTGGTGTGATATTGCCCAAACTTCTTTTTGCACTGTTCCTTTGTTTCACTCCAGGAATGAATATTCATATAATTTAGTGAAGCAAAGAATTTCTGATGTTTACCGTCAAATACCCAGGGCAGAAATTTAATTTTGACTACTCACTATCGACATTCATTATGGATAAAGTACTTTCATAGGCCTCTAAGT